>NC_141876.1:154513409-154816439 GCF_056163025.1 Triticum urartu
TCGATGTGCTCCAGGCCCCGCTCCAGATCGAAATCGCCTCCAACCGCCGGGCCTCCAGTCGTCTCAGTCGCCGATTCCCATCGCCCAGCTGCAGCCAGCTTCAAGTGACGAGGCGCTCATCTTCCTGCTTGCCTCTACTTCTTTCCAGATCGGATCCCACCGCCTAGCTGCTCGATTCTGCCCTCCAGATCGGATCGGGCTTCCACGCAGTCGTTGACCAAAAAAAATGACTGCTGCATCGGGCTATGTTGCTGTCCCTCGCTGTCCGGTGATCTTCGATGGTACTAACTACACTGAGTTCACTGGCTTCATGCGCATTCACATGCGTGGCATCCGTCTCTGGGGTGTTCTTTCTGGCGAGGTCTGCTGTCCGCCACGTCCGGTTCCTCCGGTGGCTCCTATTCCGCCGACTCCACCGGTTCTTCATCCGGATGCTAATCAGGCCGCCAAGGATGCGGCTAAGCTTGCTGATGAGGCTGCTGATCGTGCTTATGATGAGAGGGTTTTGGCTTATGAGGAGGCTCTTCAGACGTATCATGGTGCTCTGTCTGTTTACACCCAGTGGCTTGATGATGATGCTCGTGCTGCAGCTGTTCTCACTGCTAGTGTTCTGCCTCAGTTTGCTTCCGAGTTTCTGGGTCTTCCTACTGTCTCTGAGATGTGGACCCGTCTTCGTCAGCGCTATCAGCCCTCTGGTGATGCCTTATACCTTTCTGTGGTCCGTCAGGAGCATGCTCTTCAGCAGGGTGACTCTACTGTTGATGACTTCTATGCACAGAGTTCTGCTATCTGGCGCCAGCTTGATTCTCTCCGCAGTGCTGGTTGTCGTACCTGCCCCTGTTGCCAGGCTGTCCAGGCCAATTTGGAGTTTCATCGCGTCTATGAGTTCCTGTCTCGGCTCCGTAAGGAGTTTGAGCCCCGGCGTGCTCAGTTGTTTGCTCGTGGCCGTATTTCTCTCATGGAGGCGCTTTCTGAGATTCGTGCTGAGGAGACTCGCTTACGTGGGGCTGGTTTGCTGGAGGTTCCCTCTGTGCTCGCTACTCGTGCTCCTACGCCACCTGCTGCACCGACCCCCTCTCGCTCGAGTGCTTCGCCGCTCTTGCCCACTCCTTCTGGAGGCTCAGGTCGTCCCCGTCCACATTGCAACTATTGCAACAATGATGGTCATCTTGAGTCTCAGTGCTACACGAAGAAGAAACACCTGCGCAAGGCGCGATCATCATCTTCAGGGACTTCGTCATCTACCTCGACAGCTTCAGCCATTGCTTTGACTGACCAGGATATTCTGAGACTTAAGCGTCTGCTCGCGGCTTCAGGTTCTTCCTCGACGGGTACTGCTGGTTCTGTGACTGATGCTTCCCGCACTGAGCAATCACCCTCTACACAGTCAGGTACATCCCCATGGGTTCTGGACTCTGGAGCTTCTTTTCATATGTCTTCTCATTCTTCCACTTTGTCCTCTCTTCGATCACTGGATTCTCCTGTTCATGTCTTCACTGCTGATGGTACTCCACTTTCTGTTGCTAGTAGAGGCAATCTTACCACTCCTTATTCTGTTCCTGATGTTGCTCATGTTCCTCGACTTACCATGAATCTGTTTTCTGCTGGTCAACTTACTGATTCTGGTTGTCGCGTCATCCTTGACGTTGACTCTTGTTCTGTCCAGGACCGTCGCACGCACACTCTGGTTGGGGCTGGCCCTCGCCACCGTGATTCTCAGGGTCTTTGGGAGTTGGACTGGCTTCATGTTCCTTCCGCTACCACCACCATCGCCAGTTCTTCCGCTTCTGTCGCCTCCGTTACTGGTTCCTTCCAGCAGTGGCATCATCGACTTGGTCATCTGTGTGGTTCTCGGTTGTCTTCTTTAGTTCGTCGAGGTCTTCTGGGGTCTGTCTCAGGAGATGTCTCTTTAGAGTGTCAGGGTTGTCGTCTTGGCAAGTAGATTCAGTTACCATATTCACACTAGAAGAACGCCCGTGCGTTGCAACGGGGCCACGTTAACTTAAAGAGTTCAATATTACGACATTGGCGACCTTTTTTACCATCAAATCCTCACACACACACACACTCTCTCCCTCTTCCTCACTCTCTCTCCCCCTCTCCCTCTCTCTAACACACACGCATATCCATCTTATTGGGTACGGGACCATAATCCATCTATTTCACACACACACGCTAGTGCATAACAATATGGATTATGTGTATTATATTTGCCACCAGAACTGAGGGAATTAATTTCATGTAAATCGGCCAGCCACAGCTCCAAGAATACGTGGAGGAGGTGGCCCGGGTCAGCGTCGGCGCCGTCCGGCGCGGGCCACGGGCCCGCTTCCAAGTGCACGTGCAATGCACGTCTTCACAAATATTACAACCAGATGTGAGAAATCACATACTAACACGATGTTGCAATCAATTTGTAATTAAAGAAGCCAAAAGTCTTTTTTCTTAAACAAGAATTCCTTATGCTGGAGTTTAAACAAACCCCACAATAGCCCTACTTATCACCTAATTAAGCACATGCATGACTTATGAAGCGGATAAGAAATCATGTTAACTTGGAACTAAAATTCCAACAAAAGAGTGAGGAATAAACCTTTTTATCATTGCTCTGAAGTCTGAACCTCCCCCTATTTGTTAGTGAAATGTGAGTATGCTTGGAAGATAATAATTTCTTATGCAACATATGCTTTTACATCCGAAAGAGCTACAAAATATGTTGACCTACCTATGTGCACTTCCTAAATCAAGCGGATAAAATTATTTCTATCGGCAATATAAAATATTAAACATTAGAAAGAAAGGGACAATGTCCACTAACCATGCAAATATTCTGACCATGGGATATTTAGGCTGGCGTATATGGGAAATCAAAGCTAAAAATGACTCGATGAGTTAGGGATACATCAATAAATATTGTAAAAAGTGATAAAAACAAATCTGCAGCAACTCGCGACCCCACGAACTCGTATTCGCAATGAGCAAGTTAGTGAGGCCACCACGGTAGGCTAGCACCAAGGGACAAGGGCAACAACCGCCTTCCCATCCAACCTACTGATTCTGCTGGCGCTACTTTCATTCTAAGCCCATGAGTACCGTTAGTGTGTTGCCACGTACGGAGAAACTATGAACTGAAATTTTCATCCAAATCATGAAAAATGTTAATGTTCCTCTCCTCTCCCATCCCTCATGTGAACATACCCAATTCGTGGTTGGCTCGCTACATTCAGCGTAGCTCTGATGTGCACTGCCCTCGCTCTTGATTAGTTGCCGCAGTGCCACGCATCTACGCCAACAAGCTGGGGAAACAAATGCAAATGTTACACCGAGTCAAAATCAACCATCCCACAATCGTAACAATAGAAAAGATAATAACCAAAATTTAACAGAAGAACTATTGCTTGGCTCCCAGATCCATCTCGATAGCCCTTGATCTGGCTGCTGAGCTTCTCCTAGCCGCCTCAACATCACGTCATTACCAAACATGTAGTGGATGCCTAGTGGGACAAGGATTAAGAAATAACATGAGGTGAAAAATGCGATGGCTGTCAATTCCATAAGACGATCCAAGTAATTTGACAAAACAGATCGGGAGCATCTTGTATAATCTCAAAAAAGCAACTAAAAATATGAGAAATGAAGTGATGAAAATCAGCCCCTGCTCTCATTTATGCTCGCTTTTGTAATGGGAGGCAAGGAATGGGGATACCGGGAGAAGAAAGGATCACATGGACGGCAAGCCTCCACCACCGGCAAGTGGGGTTGCTTCACATCCAATCTCCACGGCCGCCGCCTCCATGGGGACGAACTCCCATGTTCACAACCGGGCTCCCAATCGGCCGCTGCCTCGCCGACCTTGACGACGAAGTAGTCCCTCCCTTCGATCCCATTCGCAACGGAGGCAACACCCATCCCAGCGGACGGGTCCGCGGTGAGATCCCTACTGGATTGTGGTCGCGCCTCCCCAAACCTCACCGCGGGACACATGAGAGGGCGCCGTTGCCATGGTCAGGCTTGGATGGGGAAAGGAGGCGACATAGCAGCAACGGCGCCTTCGCCGGGATTGGTGGCGACGGCGGCGGCGAGCGAGCGGGAGGACGGCGGCGGCGAGAGAGTAGGAGGGTGGTGGCGGCAGTCCATCGGCCGCCGTGACGTGAGAGGAGGATGGGGATGGGGCCGCGATCTGGACGTATGGAGCGGTCGAGAGGAGGGGAAGCAGGCGGCTGGGTTTTTCCATCATGCGGGGTTTGGGGGAGGTCAAACGAGAGGGTTTGTTCGTGTGGGAGGCAGAGCAACGAGGGCGGATGTAGGGAGACGGGACGCGGTCGGTTGGCAGGAAAAGGAAAGCTACGCAAAATCACATCAATATAAGAAAATATCCCATCAATACTTGATTGATTGTGATTTATTTTTTATATGGTAACTAATCTGATCATCAATACTTGATTGATTGTGATTTATTTTTTATATGGTAACTAATCTGATGGGTTTATGTGGGTGGTGAAGCGAAAAGGAAAGCTACGCATTTTTTTAGTCAGTAGAGATGATTGATGATAAGAAAGGGAAAATCACATCAATATAAGGAAATATCCCATCAATACTTGATTGATTGCGATTTATTTTTTATACGGTAACTAATCCGATCATCAATACTTGATTGATTGCGATTTATTTTTTATATGGTAACTAATCTGATGGGTTTATGTGGGTGGTGAAGCGAAAAGGAAAGCTACGCATTTTTTAGGCAGTAGAGACGATTGATGATAAAAAAGGGGAAATCACATCAATATAAGGAAATATCCCATCAATACTTGATTGATTGCGATTTATTTTTTATATGGTAACTAATCTGATCATCAATACTTGATTGATTGCGATTTTTTTATGGTAACTAATCTGATGGGTTTATGTGGGTGGTGAAGCGAAAAGACAGGTGGGAGGGAGACGAAATAAAACCAGCGAAATAAAACCAACGAAAGTGGTGAGGCGAAATAAAAACCAGCGAAAAATAACCGGTGGACTATTCGTAGATTTTTTTGGTTCGTCTGTCTTGGTGCGACGGGATGTTAGGGCCTGGAGTGCGTGGGGGCGGGCGGGGGACTCGGCTTGAGGGTTTTTTTTGGTTCTATGCGGCTTAGCGTGAGACGGGAGGTTGGGCGTGTGCGGGACTCGATCGCGGGGTTTTCCTTGGTTTTTCGCGGCTGAGAGGGAGGTGGGAGGAAGTACCAAAGAAGTACCAAAAAAGACCGGGTGAGGTGGGACGAAAATAAAACCCGGAACGCGACCTACCAACTGAGACATTAGGAGTAGAGATAGTGAGTCAGTGTCCAAGCGTCCTTTCGATTTAGTCCATTCTGATGTATGGGGTCCGGCCCCTTTCGCTTCGAAAGGTGGTCATAAATACTATATTATTTTCATAGATGATTTCTCTCGTTACATATGGCTTTATTTCATGACTTCTTGTTCTGAGGTGTTGTCTATTTATAAGAATTTTGCTGCCATGGTTCATACTTAGTTCTCTTCACCCATTCGTGTTTTTCGTGCTGACTCCGCTGGCGAGTATATCTCTAAGATGTTGCGTGGTGTTCTTGCTGAGCAAGGGACTCTCTCTCAATTCTCTTGTCCTGGTGCTCATGCTCAGAATGGTGTGGCTGAGCGAAAGCATCGACATCTTCTTGAGACGGCTCGTGCATTGATGATTGCTGCCTCTCTCCCGCCTCATTTTTGGGCTGAGGCCGTCTCCACATCCACCTATCTTATCAATATACAGCCTTCCGCTGCTCTACAGGGTGGTGTTCCTTTCGAGCGACTTTTTGATCGTTCTCCTGATTATTCGATGCTTCGCTCGTTTGGTTGTGTTTGCTATGTTCTTCTTGCCCCTCGCGAACGCACCAAACTGACTGCTCAGTCTGTTGAGTGTGTCTTCTTAGGCTACAGTGATGAGCATAAGGGCTATCGTTGTTGGAATCCTATCGGTCATCGGATGCGTATCTCTCGAGACGTGACTTTTGATGAGTCTCGTCCCTTCTACCCACACCCATCTTCCTCGACTTTTTCAGTGCATGATATCTCTTTCCTCACTTTTCCTGACTCACCTATCACCCCCGTCGAGCCTGTACCTCTCCGTTCCACTTCCTCTCCTTCTCCACCTCTAGTTGATTTGCAGCCACCATCTTCCCCGGTCTCCTCGCCTAGCATGTCACCGGGTTCTCCACCTTCATCTCCGGTGACTTCCTCCCCGGTCTCCTCTCCCAGCATGTCACCGGATTCTACACCTTCATCTCCGGTGACTTCTTCGTCGCCACCCCCCGATTCTACCTTGACGATTCCTCCTTCTATTATTCCATCTTTTCCTCAGCATTACACTCGTCGTCCACGACCAGTCGATGCCTCTGTGGATGAGTCGTCATCTTCCTCTCAGCCTACTTATGGCTTGTGTTCTCGTCCTCGTCCGCTTGTTGATCGCTTTGGATTTCCCACCGCTGGTGCTGCTGTTCTTGAGCCGACTTCTTACCGTCAGGCTGTTGTTCATCCTGAATGGCAGTTTGCGATGGCAGAGGAGATTGCTGCTCTTGAACGCACTGGTACTTGGGATCTTGTTTCTCTTCCTCCCGGAGTCCGTCCGATCACTTGTAAGTGGGTCTACAAGGTTAAGACTCGCTCCGATGGTTCTCTTGAGCGTCACAAAGCTCGTCTTGTGGCTCGTGGTTTTCAGCAGGAGCACGGTCGTGATTATGACGAGACTTTTGCTCCTGTGGCCCATATGACCACTGCTCGTACACTTCTTGCCGTTGCCTCTGCACGCCACTGGTCTATATCTCAGCTTGATGTTAAGAATGCCTTTCTTAATGGTGAGCTGCGTGAGGAGGTGTACATGCAGCCACCACCTGGGTATTCTGTTCCTGATGGCATGGTATGTCGTCTTCGTCGCTCTCTCTATGGCCTTAAGCAAGCCCCCCGCGCCTGGTTTGAGCGCTTTGCCTCTGTGATCACTGCTGCTGGTTTTTCAGCAAGTGCTCATGATCCAGCATTGTTTATTCACCTTTCTCCTCATGGTCGGACTCTTCTTCTTCTCTATGTTGATGACATGATCATCACGGGGGATGACCCCGAGTATATTGCCTTTGTAAAGGCCCGTCTTAGTGAGCAGTTTCTTATGTCTGGTCTTGGATCTCTTCGCTACTTTCTTGGGATTGAAGTCTCTTCTACCTCTGATGGCTTTTTTATATCCCAGGAAAAGTATATCCAGGATCTTCTTGCTCGTGCTGCTTTTACTGACGAGCGCGTTGTTGAGACTCCTATGGAGCTCAGTGTTCACCTTCGTGCTACTGATGGTGATCCTCTCCCTGACCCGACGCGTTATCGTCATCTTGTTGGCAGTCTTGTCTATCTAGCTGTCACTCGTCCGGACATCTCTTATCCAGTTCATATTCTGAGTCAGTTTGTCTCTGCTCCCACCTCGGTTCACTATAGTCATCTTCTTCGTGTTCTCCGATATCTTCGAGGCACGATCTCTCACCGTCTATTCTTTCCTCGCTCCAGTTCTTTACAGCTTCAGGCCTATTCGGATGCTACGTGGGCTAGTGATCCTTCAGATCGCCGTTCACTTTCTGCTTACTGTGTTTTTCTTGGTGGTTCTCTCATTGCCTGGAAGACGAAGAAACAGCTTGCAGTTTCCCGTTCGAGTGCCGAGGCTGAGTTGCGAGCAATGGCTCTTTTGACGGCAGAGGTGACTTGGTTACGGTGGTTACTTCAGGATTTTGGTGTTTCTGTCACTACACCGACTCTGCTCTTATCCGACAGTACAGGTGCTATCAGCATTGCGCGCGATCCTGTGAAGCATGAGCTCACCAAGCATATTGGTGTTAATGCTTTCTATGTGCGCGTTGGTGTGCAGGATCAGGTTATTGCTCTACAGTATGTGCCTTCCGAGTTACAGTTGGCGGATTTCCTGACGAAGGCCCAGACTAGAGTACAACATGGCTTTTATCTCTCCAAACTCAGTGTTGTTCATCCACCATGAGTTTGAGGGGGGTGTTAGAGTTATAATATAAGTCATGTACCCCTTTGTATTTATCCCGTTGTATAAGGGGTTTCCTGCATATGTTCCACACCTGTACATGTATATATATTGGCCTATGGCCTCATGGGAATACAAGTTGCTTATTCCTAACAGGGAGTACTACTGTTTGTGCTAGTTTCAAGGGAAAATGTATTTTGTTGACTATGCTGTCAGTTATGCCATGACACAAGGATGATTCGTTCCTGAGATTTCTATGCAGAAGATGGTTGTGGTAAACGGTAAGTGGATTGTACAGTTTCCATGGACCACTAAATCACTTCTGTAGGAAAGCTATTCTGCTGGTTTAAAGTTGTGGATTTGTATGCCCACAAATCATTTTGGTTTGGCTCATGGATTGTGCAGTTTAGTTTATAATTTCTCCACAAAAAACGAAGGATTTTCCAGACTTTATTCCTTATGTGTACATCGTTACCATGGTAAACATAGACCCTTGTTGCAGATTGCACCGTAGATCCTCATAAATCATAACTGGTGCAAGCTGCTAAAAAATGTTTGGGACCATACTTGACAAAAGCAGATCAAATGTGCCCAAGCATCCATTGGTACTTAAAATTTATGTCACTTGAGTGCTGCTAGCATCGTCAGATACCCATGTGGAGATGGCGTAGAGCACGCGTCCTTTCCATCCCTGCAGAAGCCATTGGTGATCCTCGTTGATCACGAAATGCTTGTGGTACTGCTTCTTCACTATGTCCTTCAAAAACTGAACAATGTCTGGGTCCAGTGCCAACTGTCTGAGCCCTGCTCGCTGGTTCCGCGCCTGCCACTCCCTGTAGTTTTGAGGGCGCTCCACCCGGTCTGTCCCCTCACAGGCGATGATGTTCATGGCACATCGTGCGATGATGTCCCGCTCCACCAGCAGCCTCTCATCATTGTCTCGTGGCACCGTGGCTTCCATCATGTCAAAGTGTGCTGCGAAGTTGTGGAGCACTTGGCGGAACCGTGTCACGAAAAATGTCGTGTTGTATGATGCGTTCACGATGGCATGGACGAATACGGCTGGCTTCATCTTTCTGATAGTGTTTAGCACCATGTCCCTGGGGTTTAGCCTGTCGATGACAACACTTTCGTCCATCAGGGACCTAAAATGGATTAGGCTGTTCACGACAAGAACCTCGTCAGGATTGATGTCGAGATCCTCTACCCGGACATCCTCTGCCTTGGCTGGGATGACGCGGAACTTGAATGGCACGCCAAACTGCTTTGCGCAGCGGTAGAGCCGTTGTCCTGTATCGTAAGTTTGCTCGGCAGGACGGAATCCTGGCCAGAGGCTGGTAATGCTGGTGATCCTCACCTTCGGAGGGCCGCCCTCCCTTTCTGCTAGCCACCGGAGCAAGTCTGGCCACTGGAACCCGTCATTGACACCATAGTGCACAATGTGCAGCTTGTGTCTCCCCATGACGGCATTGTAGATGGTCTTGTTGGAGAAGAGGAAACACACCTTCATGAAGCAGCAGGCGGACATGAAGAGCTTGTAGGCCTTGAGGACCTCGACGACGGGGGTGCACTTCACCATTAGCGATCGGTAAAGCTGGCTCCCTCTACCAGCCAGCCGTGCCTCTAGACCCTCAGCAAAGTAATGCGCCAGTCGCTGTGTGGCGTCTCCTGTTGGGGAAGAGTGCCGCTTGACCCGCCACAGCAGCTCGCACGCGCTGCGCTGATCGTTAGTGGCCACTGCCTCCGCGCAACGGATCAGCAGTGTCTCCAGGTCGTCCACCACCGCCAGCCTAGCGCCGCGCCTCCCACGCGGCGCCTTGGTGGAGATGGGCTGCTGCTCCGCCTCGTCACATCGCTCACGTGCCTCAGTGGTGCACATGTCGTAGCTGTTGAGCATGAACTGGTCCAACATATCGCTCTCCTCCTTGGATTCAGGGTGCACCTGCACAGCCATTTGCTTGCTGCTCCTTCCAGCTTCTGCCCCGTTGCCGCCGCCGCCGTGAGGCATGTTACTACCCTCCACGGCCCCGCTGTATCTGGGCAAGAATCTGTTGGCTTCCTCCATTCCTCTGAAGAATGCCATGCTCGAGATCATGTCCATGCTGTTGTTGGGATCTGCCACGCCATTGTCATTCAAAAAGAAGGCTGGGTTCTGGATATGTCTGATTGGCAAGGCTGAGGTGAGCATGTCGGATGAGGTGGTGGTGTCGGAGGTGGTGAGGATCTGTGCGAAGGGATGCTGGGCCTGCAGCAGCGCGGCGGGGTCAGGGTACTGGTATATGAACTTGTCAACGATGTCCTCCTCCATGAGCATGCGCGAGATGTAGTCGAGGGCCAGGTCATCATGCGGCTGTTGCAACGCCGGAGCAGGCTGCAGGTTGGGATTGGGAAAGACATAGGGCGTGGGTGCCATGAATGATGGTGCTCCTATGCTCTCAGTCTGTCCTGGTTGTATGAGATAACATGGAGATTTTGGCTGGGTGTTCGATGATTCCAACCATCCAACGGAAGACCAGGCCACATAACAAAACTGTACTAGGCGTACTACATGTTTTGTGTACTATCATAAATGGACTGTCTGCAGTTGACTGATTCTACAACGATGAAGACAAGATGACAAACTTGTGACCTTCCTTTCCGATGCAGACGACTAAAAAACAATAGTAGGATGTACATTCCAATGCACATTAAAGAAAAAGAAAAAAGACGCATGGATACAAACAGCTAACATGCATCGACCCAACCTGTGCACCTTCAGTACTAGTTGAGCAAGCATCCTCCAGTTTCTGCAATACCAGGAACCTTGACAAGGCATCACTGAAACTAATCAGGACATGGAAACTAGCTGCAATTTCGATACTTTCCTGACATCTTATTAGACATTAGAGTGATGACTGATTGTATGTATCATGTCAGAATCATCATTCCTAACTTTTTTTCTTTTCTTGATGAAATTGTAGCAGTGCTATGCGAGTTTCATTCATTAAGAGAAGCTGGCAGAGCCAGGAAGAGTACAATTAACCTAAGTACGTTCAGCTACTATTACAGCACTAAAGACTTGAACAGATTAGGCAGAAGGGGTTCCGTCTGTGCGCTGAGTCCCTGCATGGTTCTGGAGCTCTTCAAAGATATCGAGAGACAACTGGTCAGCATCGCAGGCATTGTTGTCAAAGATGTGCGTATCGCGCTCCTTCCAAATTATCCACCAGGTTAGCATTACAACCTACAAGCGCACTGTTTCTCACATATCATGTCATCTCTGATTGAGAAAATTGAAGAGAAATATCCAGTCTCCTTATCAGACCAAGCTATGCAGAGATTCCACATAATCTTGTCTCTCACAATGCAGATTAAAATGGATATATGTGCACTCACTGCATCTCTGAAATCTTATAATGGTCTCTGTTACCAAGTTACACATACAAAAAAGGAGCAAACACACATCTGATAGTGCAACAGGCAAATCTATATTCACTCGTACTTCAATCCATCCATCTACTCCAGTTGAGAGCCACTAGCATCATCAGCTACCCATGTCGAGAGGGCGTAGAGCACCCGGCCTTTCCATCCGAGCAGAAGCCACCGTTGATCCTCATCAATCATGAAATGCTTGTGGTACTGCTTCTTCACTTGGTCCTTGAGCATCTTAACAATGTCAGGGTCTAATGACAGCTGCCTTAGTCCGGCTCGCTGGTTCCGCGCATGCCACTCCTTGTAGTTCTGAGGGCGCTCCACCCGGTCAGGGCCCTCACAGGCAATGATATTCATCACAGAGCGTGCAAAAATGTGCCGCTCCACCAGTAACCTCTTGTCTTTGTTCTGCATCATGGTACTCTCCATCATGTCAAACTGCGCTGTGAAGTTGTTGAGCGCTTGGCGGAAACGAGTCATGAAGAACGCCGAGCTATATGCTCCATTGACAGCAGCGTGGATGAGCATGGATGGTTTCATCTTCCTGATAGTGTTGAGCACCAGGTCCCTTGGGTTTTCCATGTCAAAGGTGAGGCTCTCATCCATCAATGTCCTGAAATGAAACATATTGTTCACGACGAGCACCTCGTCTGGATCGATGTCGAGGTCCTCAGCGTGGACAGTCTCTAACTTGGCTATGATAGCATGGAACTTGAATGGCACGCCAAACTGCCTTGCGCAGTAGCTGAGCCTGCGTTTTGTCTCCTTGGCTTGCTTAACCGGACAGGGCCCAGGCTGCGGGCTAATAATGCCGGTGATCCTCACCTCCGGTGGCCCACCCTCCCTGTCTGCTAGCCACCGGAGCAAATCCGGCCACTGGAACCCATCGTTGACACCATAGTGCACAATGTGCAGCTTCTTTCTCCCCGCCACGGCATTGTAGATGTTTTTGTTGGAGAAGTTAAGCGACACCTTCAGGAAGCAGCAGGCGGCTATGCACAGGTGGTAGCTTTTGAAGAGCTCCACGGTGGAGGTGTGATTCGCCGCGGTGATCGAGTGGTATATTTGCCTCCCTGTGCCCGCCAGTCGTGCCTCCAGCCCCTCGGCGAAGTAATATGCCAGTCGCTGCCTTGCGTCTCCTGTTGGTAGCGAGTGCTGCTTGATCTTCTTCAGTAGATCGCCGGCGTTGCTCCGGTCGTTGGTAGCCACCGCCTCCGCACAGCGGATCAGCAGCGTTTCCAGATCAGCCACCACCATCTGCCTCGCGCTGTGCCTCACACACGGCGCCTTCCTGCAAATGCTCTGATGCGCCGCCTGGCCCCCCCTCTCCTTCATCGTCTCATTGGAGTACATGTCATAGCCGTTGAGGATGAGCAGGTCCAGCTCAAGTGCGGTCTCTTCCTCCTCCGAATCATTATGCGCCAGCACCCGCACCGCTATTTGCTTGCTGCTCCTGCCCATGCACGCCTCCGTCTCGCTATCCATGCCAGACCTCTTCTTACGCCCCCTAGCATCCACCATCACATTGACTGTGGGCAAGAAGCTGTTGGCCTCCTCCATGCCTTTGAAGAAAGCCATGCTCGACAGGTCGCCCATGGTGACGCCGCTCCTGGGCGCCTCCGCTGTGACTGTGCCGTTCAAGAACAAGGGTGGACTATGTATCTCGCTGGACAAGAACGCGGAAGCCATGATGCCCGTGTTGTTGCCTTGACTTGGAAGTAAAGCGGAGGACCCATGGGCACCAGCTGTGGCGATGCCGGAGGCTGAGAGGATCTCAGCGAAGGGCTGCTCGGCCTGCAGGAGCGTCGGATGCTCAGGGTGTTGGTAGAAGAACTTGTCGGTGATGTCCTCCTCCATGAGCATGCGCGAGATGTATGCCAAGGCCAGGTCATCCTGCGGCTGCTGTGACTGTGAGCCACCGTTGGTTATCGAGGGTTGGTCGAGGAAGAAGGAAGGGGGCGGTGGCGGTGGCGCAGGCTTGACGAGCCCCAACGGCTCTTCCTGGGCGGGAGCCATTGCAGGCATGGTTGCTTGTTGATGGTGGTGCAGTGGAAATGTCGTGCTGTCCTCTATCCATTACACTCCATGTGAAGAAGCCAACCAGCTCACTGCTCAGTTGGAACCATCGAATCTTTCCGTTGCATAAAATCGGTCACCATCGAGCAGCTAGCGCCTGCACATATGGACAAACAAACAAGGGTCCGTTTGAGAGAGATTGTATTATTCGTCTTGGTGTCTCAGCCATCCTTCTGCCCATGTTTAATAAACAAAAAGAAGCAGTTGTCTTGTAGTAGTACGAATCAATTTATGTGTCAAAATGTGTGCTGTTTTGAGTTCATATGAGGCTTTTCAAAACATGGACACGATATCCTCAAACAATGGATATTCTGGAGTTAAATTCGTATTTGCATCCCCGCAAAAAAAAAATCGTATTTGCAGAGAATGGGTTTCTATGCGCACCGGCCTTAAACTTACGTGCATGTGGAACAGGTCTTGTTTGAAGCCAGGTGTTGAAATGTGGATTTATGTATCTTATACCTAAATAAAGCCATGAGTTGAAATATCGCTTTTCCTTTTTCCTTCTGGGTATGTCTTGTGTTGTTGCCCTCAACAGACCTCTTGATTTTCCTTGCACTTGGATAACTTGTTGTATGAGCATTTTTTAAGCCCTGACCATAGAACAATGGTTCTACGGTATTTTCATTAATAAAACTAACAAAGTAAAAAATACATTTGGTTTAGCCAATTCCTAGCTTCGGAAACATCAAAGATCAAGTGGACTCGAAGGGAACTATATATCAATCCAGTCATGAAATGTTTGAAGTTTTCTTTCTTTGATTCTACAACAAATAATCTTGAGATCTTGCTTGAGGAGGACTTTCCATGAGGCAGAGCTTGGAGTGATGTTATTGAAAATCTTGTTATTTCTATGAACCCAAATGTTCCAGCATCCCATAACTATGATTTCAAGAGCAATTTCAGATGGCAAGTGGGTAGCAGCAAGTTGAATGTCATGATTACTACATAGTTACCAGGATCCATATGTTATACTCCGTTCGTCCCAAAAATAAGTGTTGTTGATTTAGTACACGTTACCAAATTGCACACGGTACATTTATTTATCATGTTACTCATGTTATAGGTACCAACACAGTTACGATGTTCTTACAGGCTGCATATTTTATAGTTAAAATACTATCAGTGCTAAAGTTACCAGAGTTACCAATGCCTTGGAGTTCTTTCCAACAGAGACATGAATAACAAGCTCACAATGGCCCTCTTTGTACTTGTGATTGCGAGAGTGTTGGGCATGCTCTATTCCTGTGTCCTCGTGTGAATGAAATCTGGAGAATATTGGGTCTACAACAGATGGCCAATGATATGTGCCAAACTGATCGCGATTGTGTACACCTAATGGCCTGGCGCCCCTAGTTCCGGGTATTGATTGCGAGATATTGATTATCACAACCATTTGGTATATCTGGTGGGAGAGAAGGAAATTCTCGCATGTCGAGAAGTTGCTCGAACCGGCAAGATCGGGACTCAGGGACGGCCTGCATGGAGGTAATCCAAGTGATGCAAAACGGAGGCAATTCTTTGGGCTCAAAACAGTGTCATGGCTCCGTCGCTGACGACGTCACCAGACAACCGGCAGGTGGAGTGGGCCTAGCCTGTGCTGTATGTGAGCCGTGACGTGCGTGGGGTTATGTACCACTCCGAAGAAAAAAAAATAATCTAAACTCTCACGACAAGTGTATGGATGAACCCACTTTAAAAAACACATTTCTAAATGCTAAAAGAAATCTGAAAAAGTTGCACGGGTATGTCTCCATGTGCGTGCATAAAGTTTCATGAAAAAACAACATTTTTTGTGGTATATGCAAAAAAGACAAAAAATTATGTCGTGAAACACTATTTAGAAGCACTGAAATTTATCCTTTTTATGGAGACAACAAAATGACATTCTTTTCACAAAACTTTGTGCCGCACACACATATTTGCGAACATGTCTGCTTAATATTTTCTTTTGAATTTTTTTTATATTTTAAAGCGTGCTTAAAATGCATTTTTGGAAAAATGGGTGCATATGCCCATGGGTTCACGGGGTGCCCTCTCAAACTCACCTGCTTCTCTGTTTTCCCATCCCCTCTTTGTCTCTCTCAACTACCCAAATTTTCCCATCTGATGCTGGACTTGGTGTGAGATCCTCCCAGGGTCCTCACACATAGCAGTGATGTACTTCCTCCGTCTCATAATATAATAGCGCCGTTTTTATGCTAAAATGCTACTCCCTCTATTTCTTTATCTAAGATGTATTATTTTTAGCACGTTAACCAATGCACATAATTATGGACTACTTAGAACAAAATTACCCTTGTCTAATTCATAGATTGGCGGCAAGTAAATCATTTAGGCTAGGAAGGGAAGAGATACATGAAATCGGGAGAGAGATAGTTTTCTTTTCTTTCTTACAGGGAGAGATACATGCAATCAGGGGAGAGATACTTTCCTCTTTCTGGAGGGACAAGATCGGAATTACGAGAAATTAGAAAAAATACATCTTACATTGTTGCATTTTATCAAAAAACAAATACACCTTATATAAAGAAACGGGGGGAGTATTATATTATGGGCCGGAGGGAATAGTGGCGAAGTCTAGTTTTTAAAATCAATAATTATCTACAAGTAGTTTGACAACCTGTGTATTTTTTGTCAATTAATATGGACAGTATCAATATCTCTTATAGTACCAGTTGATAACTTCTGAAAAAATAATACGTATTAAAACGTTGAGAAGTACTCCCTCCATTTCTTTTTATAAGGTGTATTTGTTTTTTGATAAAAATTTAAAATATAAGATGCATTTCTTTTAATTCTTTATAATTCCCTTATTAGCCCTCCAGAAAAAGAAAAAGTATGTCTAATCTAGTTGGGAAAGTATCTCTAACCTAATTGTCTGTATCTCTCATTATGGCAAAAGAAAGAATCTCTCTGTTGATTGCATGTATCCTGGACTAATTGATTTACTTGCCACTAAACAACAAATTTGCCAAGGCTAATTTCATCCGAACATGTCTTTTTTTTGTAGGGAAATTTGGGAGCTCTTTATTCAACACTAACAGCTCCAGCTGAATAAGCTGAGAGGCTGGTTACAAGAAGACTCGGAATGGAGTCCATCCAACATTCGGTTACATCCAGGGTGCTAGCTTGTTTGGCACAAAGATGAGCCAAAACATTAGCTGACCTCCCTACATGCTGAATTACAAAAGACTTAAAATAAATAACATGCTCCCTAATCTCGAACAAGATAGGCGCCACGATCGCACGAACATTGTGACGCGAGTTCCAGAGATTCACAATATCCAAATTATTAGACTCGAAAACCACCTCAGAATAGCCTCGAAGATGAGCAAAGAGAACACCATTGCGTAGAGCGAGTGCTTCGGCTATAAGAGGATCTGTGATTCCCGGGTAAGGTTTGCACCATGCAGCTAGGAAGGATGAATGTGTTCTTGCGACTCCACCTGCCCCTCCCCTTCTAGCTTCCATGGCAACACTCACATCAGTGTTGATCTTGATCCATCCCAAGTCCGACGGTCTCCAACCATGCCCCGGCAAGATTCGCGCGTGATCGCGAGGTAGTTCGAGGACAGTGAGAGCTTCTTGGGTTTTCTTCATGGACTGAATAGGATCAAGTTCCTTCTTGTCATGCGTGGCATTGTTTCTTGAGGTCCAGATCGCCCACATGACAGTAACCAATTTTGCTCTCTCAGATTCAGAGAACATTGGATCGCAAAGAACATCCCGAGACCATGTAAGTGGGTGCAGCTCCGGTCGCTTGATGTCAAGCCAGTCCGGAGCCGCGTTCCAAAAACGTCTGGCGTGGGTGCAATCCAGTAACGCATGCTTCATGTCTTCCTCTGCGTGAAGACACAGTTTGCAGGTGCCAATGGTTGTGATATGACGGTGCATGAGAGTAGATTCAGCCGGAAGAATCCCATGCAATACCCGCCACCAGAACACTCTCACCCTTGGCAAAACCTTAAGCTTCCATAACCGGGACCATAGCTGTTTGTCTGTCGATGAAGTCTCGGTGATCGTCCCTTCCTCTAGAGCCAGATGCTCGTTACGAGTCATTAGAGCACGATACGCTGATTTTATAGAATAGCATCCCGACCGTTCGTGAGCCCATGCAACAACATCGTCGCCCCCACCCCGCATCAGGAGGATATTAAGGATTGCATCCGCATCGGGGGTGATGAAGTTTTGACAGACCACATCAGCCTTCCATGACCAATTAACCGTATCAATAAGGTCTGAGACTGTTTGCAATTGTGTATTAGTACTTCTGACAGTCGGAGTCATAGAAAGAGTGCCGGGAATCCACTTATCATCCCAGATAGAGATCGACCTGCCATCTCCTATGCGTTTGATCAGACCGACTTGCAAAGATTCCCTCCCCGCAATGATAGCACGCCACATCGCCGAGGAAAAACGCGGAACTGTAGCTTGCATAAAATCACAAGTGGGAAAATATCTCCCTTTGAGAACTCTAGCACACAGCGATGATGGGTTCGTCATCAGTCGCCAACCATGTTTGCCGAGAAGAGCTGTGTTGAAAAGCTCAAGATTCCGGAATCCCATTCCGCCCTTCTCTTTTGGACTTGCCAAAGCCATCCAAGCCTTCCAATGCATGGAATTACGATCTAGGGAGCTGCTCCACCAATACTTGGCGAAGGAGGAAGTGAGGCTTTTACACACCTTCTTTGTTAACTTGAAACAACTCACGCTGAAAATAGGTATAGCTTGGGCTACAGTCTTTATACGCACTTCCCTTCCAGCACAAGATATCATTCTTTCCGACCCGCCTTGGAGTTTGCTTCGAATCCTCTCTCCAATATGGTCAAAAGTACCGCTTGTGATCCTACCCACGGCTGTAGGTAGACCAAGGTAGCGCTCACTGAAAGCTTCTACCGCAATGTTCAGAGTTTGTTTCATCAGTAGCTTATCCGGAGCAAGGGTGTTCGGACTGAAATAAATAGAGCTTTTCTCTTTATTGACAGCCTGCCCTGAGCCCCTCTCATAAATTCTCAGTATCTCATTGAGCCTTTGGGCACTGTCCACCTTTGCCTGCATAAATATTAGACTATCATCCGCGAAAAGAAGATGATTGATCCACGGAGATCGGTAGCTGACTCGAATGCCTTTGTCTACTCTCTGACCACCAAAATGGTTCAAAAGTGAAGTTAGTCCTTCCGCACATAGCAGGAATAAGTACGGAGACGCTGGGCACCCTTGTCGCAGCCCCCTAGAGGGAGTGAAAAAAAGAAGTTCACCATTCACCCGTATTGAGAATTTGATGGAAGTGACGCACTTCATGACTAGGCGAACAAACTCCATACCGAAACCAAGCTTCAACATGATTGCTTGCAAGTAATGCCATTCTACACCGTCGTACACTTTCATCATGTCCAGCTTGATAGCACATACAGCATTCCCCCCTTTCTTCCTTCTTCTCATCGCATGCACACTTTCATGTGCAATTAGCACATTGTCAGTAATCAGGCGACCATGGACAAACGCACTTTGTTGAACACTGATGATATCATCCAAGAACTCTCGGAGACGATTAGCAATGGCCTTAGAGGCGATCTTATACAAAACTGAACAGAGAGAGATAGGACGATATTGAGTGATACTTTGTGGGAATCGTACCTTGGAGATCAATGTGATAAAAGTGTCGTTTATAATTATGTGTCTTGATCCCATGCCAAAAATAATACACCTTACAAAAAGAAACTGAGAGTATTAATGACCGACGAGTCAACAGTTTGATAACTTACATATGGCAAACTAGAAGAAATCATCGAAACATACCAACATGAGATCCAATTTCGAAAATCTCATCACAACGGATTTAATCATAAAAACAGATCTTAATCCAGCTTTTGAATATTTTCTGGTGCATTGTTGCAAAGGAATGAGATAGCAAGAACCACGGATGATGAACCAAGCATGCCGCAGTTACACTAGGAAAAGGTGTTCGGTACTGTTATTAGATTCGTAACGTTCGTCAAATATAACACTCCATTTGATAAACCAAACTGTAATTACACAACAACTGTGACCCTTAAACACCATCCTGTGATGTGGAAACGGACACTGCTTCTAGTCGATTTTCATGAATAAATTTATCTTCACGTATCACAATTTGTGAAAGTAGGGTGACAACGACCAATCAAGCAGCCACTTTAACATGTAATGAAGACCAGTCTCAACAAATCAGCTCAGCTTCATCGAAGCTATCTGGGTAGCAAGCTCCATTGCCTCCTTGACCCGAGAAGCATCACTTCCCTGCATTGCAGGATTCACAGATATTGGGCAACGACAATTAGTAGACTTTGACCAAAGGGGCTTCTCTTATAAAGATTAAATAATGCCTCACCTGGCCCTGGGCGAGACCATTCTTGCCGCCTCCTCCTTTTCCCTTGAGTGGTGCGATTGAAGGTGTAAGCCAATCCAACACCTTGAAGCCATTGGGTGCATCCGGAGGTACGCCGGCATAAATAACAGCCTTGTTTGATGCCTCATCTGTGCTGAATACCATTATCGGCAAACCCTGGAAAAGTCGAACCCATGAGGTCACCAGCACATCCAAAGAACACAAGGAATACAACTTTAATGTTTTAATTCATACAAAAATAAATTGTTGGAGCAAGTTGGAAATTATGCTGAATCTACAGTGATTTTTACATGATGGGGACACTACTTGACAGAAATGGATTGGAGTACCGACCTTGAAACGGTTCATGGCTTTGACAACTGCTTCCCGGACAGCAGTGGTGTCAAGACCCACATCAGCATGAGTAACACAGAAGGTTTTTCCTTCAGAAAGAGCAGCTTCTGCAGCATCTATGGCAATCTTGACAGCCTTCTGGATATTTTCTTCACCCATTTTCTTCTTCGCCTTCCTAAGTTGATCCTGATATATGCAACAGCTGTAATCAGCTTTCATTTTAACTACGAACAGAATACCAAGTATCATAAATACTTCTCTTTGACAAGATGCACCAAATCAACTGAAACATTTACAGACCTCCAGCTTTGAGATATTGCCTTTTAGATCAGCTTTCCTTGCAGCTGGGATAGCAGCTGCATCCAGTGTATTCTTGATGGACCCAATTTTCTGATGAAGAAACATCATTCTTAGATACGGTCTAATACAAAGCAGATCAGAAGGAAATAGCTACAAAGTACAATGGACATCATCTATTTATATAAAGGCTAAGGACATAATATTTCCAAGAAAACAAACAAAAACCACAGTAACTTCTAATGATATCCATTATCCAATTTGTCAGAGTAACACAACCATATAGCTCACAGCCTCATACTAAGAGAGACAAGCACACTTAGTACCTTCTCCAATGTGGCTCCTTCCAGTTTAGATGCCTCATTAATATCAGTATCGATAGATGATGCCAGCTTCATAGCCTGGGAGGCACACTCAGCAGTAACAGCCGTTATCCTCCGAACACCTTTTGCGATACCCTCTTCAGATATGAGGGCAAATGCCGCAGCATCTCTAGTGTTTGAAATGTGTGTACCTGGTATACAAAAACTTTAGATGACATAAACACACAAATGTAGAATTACATAGAACAGAGTAGTAAATACACCTCCACACAGCTCAGTTGATATGGATAACCATTCTTTGCTTTCAGGTTTTGCAAGCAGATCTTCCACTTTGCGACCAATTGATACAACTCTTACAGGATCAGGGTAGATCTACAAAGTCCATATGCAAAACGAATTACACGAAACAACAGGTCAGGCAAACAAGGTATTAGAACATGGTATGTCAAGCTGGGTAAGAGGACGCACTTCACCAAACACAGCTCGCAGACCATTTATGCGCTTTGCGTCAGCTAATTTTATTTCTTGTGCAGATACCTCCAGCTCATCCTTTATTTGTTGGTTCACTATATACTCGATTTTTCTCAAATCTTCGGGCTGAACAGGTTTCCCTGTTATGTACCAACAGTTGAGTTGACAAGCTGAGGAAAAACATCATGTGAATACAATATAAAAAGAATCACAGCATACCATGGGAGAAATCAAATCTCAGCTTCTCTGGAAGAACAATGGAACCTTTCTGGTCAACATGGTCACCAAGTACTTCCTACACTTACAATAGTGAAACCATCATGAATGCAAAAAAAGCACTCCTTGTAAAATCTGAGAGGCTTGAAAACATACCCTTAGAGCAAAGTTCAGCATATGGGTACATGTGTGGTTTGGAGCAATGAGAGTACGCCGTGTGTAATCAACCTACCAAGAGTAATAGAAGTATCGCCATGTGATTTAGCAAATTTCACAGGTTAACTGATTCGGTATAAAGAAATTAATCAGTGAAGAATGTTACCTTGCATTTCACTTCATCGCCAACAGACAATGCCTTGGAGTCCGGACCTTCCAGAAATGAACCGATATGCAGGACATAGCCAGCAAACACTTGGACATTGTTTACAGTGAAAGATCCAGATGGCCCCTCGATACTCCCAGTGTCATAGATCTATTCGAAAAATATCATATGGCATGTCAAGAGAATTCATACAATGCATGGTGCAACTCTCAACAAACATGCAGGAGAGCTGTGTATCGTTCATTAAAAAGAGGAAAAGTTTATATATACAACCCCAAACCCCACACAAGAAAGAGGTCACATGCGCTTCTTTGAAATAGAACAAGAAACGACCATGGCAGCACGGTGACTTCAAATAATTGAGAAAACATCAATGGCTGTTGAATGCAAATTGCAACGCTTGTTGTGCAATGTACGGGTATTAATTTAGTCAAAATTTGACTGAAAAACTTGAAGCTAGTGTATTGTACGGGCAACTTCAAAGTCCTCAACACTATTGTATACAACCGTAATGTGGTGTTTGAAATGGTGTAATGACAAAAATACTTCAAGCATATACTCCCTCCATGCCATAATATAAAAACGCTCTTATATTATGGGACGGAGGGAGTATTCATGAGTGCTGTAGATTATTAGGATGACGTACAACAAACAACACAGGATACCAATCAGATTTCAACCAATGGGAGGTATCACTCTTCAGGGTGCATTAATCATTTTTTGTTATGGTTACAATCAAAGAATAACTTCCAAACAGAAATTATGTGTCTACTTTACTAATGAATCAATATAGGTCAACATAATTCTGTTAAAGCTATCAAAAAATACTGTCATGTGGGGCCATTGCTACAGGAGGATACCCCATCAGACATCAGCTCAATGGTTACTATAGAAAATATCTAACTTGCAAACTAAGGTAGCTATCGAGCTGATGTCAGCTGGGGTTTCTTCCTATAGTAATGGCCCCACATGACCTAAAACAACAGAATACCATGCTTATTCAGTAGG
Organism: Triticum urartu; assembly: GCF_056163025.1. Classification (NCBI taxonomy): domain Eukaryota; kingdom Viridiplantae; phylum Streptophyta; class Magnoliopsida; order Poales; family Poaceae; genus Triticum; species Triticum urartu. The sequence goes on from NC_141876.1 coordinate 154,536,272, forward strand.
TAAGCTGATAATTCATAGCATGATTTCAACTCTAGAGGTGATTGCAATTAGCGTTTTCATTCAACACATCAACGTGACACTGTCAAACATGAAGTTGTACCTGACCACCCTGTTCTGCATAGAAGCTTGTACTTTCCAAAACCAGGCCAAAGTCTTCATCACCAGATGCAGTGGCTACGAATTCTGAGCCAGTATAGATAGCTTTCACTACACTGCTATGTACCTGCAAAATGATTTTAGGTATATTGGTCATATAACCAATATATAAGTGTTTCAAAATATGAACACTGCAAAAACAATCAAAAGCTTGCAGCCACGTAAATTCACTACTTGAAGGTGATTTTTGAAGTGGGGGTTGCTTTCTAAATGTTTGGGCCAAACTAGAATGGAAATTCTATGAAATCCCAAACAGGCACTGAAATATTGGAAAGAACTGTACCTAATAGCCAAACCACAACTAAATAATCTAACTAATCATCTAACCTTGTGTTGGAATTTTGGGCTATCATTTGTGCTGTCAAGTCCCTGATTGCGCAGCTGCGACGTAGCATTTGCATCCAGGACAATAGATTTACCACCAGCCTGCAGGAAAAACATATAAAACAAAGTCAGAAATAAGTATGATATAAACAGACTAAAGTTGCTCAATGAATTGAGCATCACTGGCATATAAGAGATGCTAGGTTTAGTTAAATACAACATCATTAAACAACAAAGAGCAGGGATAATACTTGGATAGCATAGAAGACCACAAGCGAAGGATTAAGTTTTATATTGAAGGAGAAATGAACACAACCTTGTAGCGAGCATTCCTAGCCTTTTGCCTTGCTTCTTCCATAGAAGCATTAAAACCCTCCATGTCAACAGATAGCCCGAAGTCAACTGCCATGACCTATGAGATAGGAAACAACAATGATACCAGAAAAGACAATAAAAGCTTTATCAAGTTTAACGACATAATAAACATGAAAAGTATATATCACTGCCAAATTAATTTGATTAAATTTACTGATGAAAACATGAAGAACAAACCTCAGTCAAATCAATTGGATAACCATAGGTGTCCCACAGAACAAATGCATCCTGAAAGAACAAATAACGGTTGCAATACATGAAGGATAGCAATATAAACTTGAAAAGTTCAGCAGGATGTAACAGAACATTGATAAACGTGACCGAAGTATGATTTAAGAGACATATTTCTACGTAGTGGACTCCGATTCTTAAAATAAGGACGAAGAAAAGAATTATTCCACATTATTGTAGAGAATATGGTCAAGTTTTCCAAATAGTCGAATTCCTTAGTTTTGACATGTTTCTCAAATACGAAGGAATGAATAGAAACTAGGGAGGGAAGGCTACACACCCAAGAGCACAGATAAACTAGCTCTCTGGCTGACAAAGCACTAATCTAACATATGATGCCTACTTTTCATACTAATTTTAGATGCAACGACTAATTGGAAAGTCTCTCATGTCTCCAGCTAATTTCTCCAATAGACACGAGCCTCTCCACCACGGTAGGAAGAGCCCTGTCGATGCTTAGGTGCGCAGTGTTCAGAGCTGTAACCAACCTTGCAAAATTATTGTTCCAACATTCGATTGAGCTATGGATGGATGAAGGAGAACCAGATTGATAACTGCATGGCTTGGTATAGGTCTGGGACTGAGGGGTAGAGACCTTGCCCTCATCTAACCACCGGTAAGGGTGCAAGCAGAGCGGATAGAGATGCTCAACGGATGAGTGCCTGGACATGAATATGGAGTGAACAACGACCAAATATGGTCGGCAGCAAACAATGCTCTAATCGAAAACAGAAACATAAATAATGCTCAACGGATACGATAGCTCTAAGTCTCTAGTTAGATATATATAACTGTGCCAAATATATTTTTTAGGTTGAGCGAAATGAACCTACACCTATCATTTGCCTGATTTTGAGGCTAGGTGAGGAGGTTGCAATAACAGAGGTGCATGTTGGCCTAGTGAGGACCAAGCAATCACAGCAAGAGGTTCAGTGCACATCGCCTCCATCCCCTGTGGATACTACGGGTGCTCCTCCCATTGATACTGCAACACCAGCTGCCCGGACACCAACGCATGCTGCCAGCTCCCCCTGTGTGTCCGTCGCTAACTTGTGGTGCCCCCCTCATCATATAGGAGGCACAGGATACAACGCGCCCGACTCCACACAAACCATAACCTGTCAACACTCATTACAACTTGATGTCCAGCTGTAAAAAATATACGAAAAACTCAACACAAGGCCCGAACCAATCTTTCTATAACCAAGAAGCCCCAATTAACAGCCAGCACGGCCCATGTTAACATCCCACAGGCAGGCTTCACATCCATGTATTGTGTTTCCTCTAAAGCAAGCAATGCAACCACCAGGATCACCTGAAGCCAGCAGACAAGCTCACAAATGAGCAGGTGGGAGTCTCATCAAATAGTGTGTTGAATACTATCTGATCAAAATCCTACGAGTCGACGAGTCGTTCCGAGGTTGAGACTCATAGACTAAGCGTGACTACTCGACACTAGTCGACACTGAAGTTGCGAATCATAGACTAGTCGACACTGAAGTGCAGTCGGCCCTGGAGTTGAGACTCATAGACTAGTCTTGACTAGTCCTTGGACTCATAATCCATGAATCCTGGTATCCTGGTTCTGGCAGATAGTGCCTATACAATGTTAAAACCACATCCGAGAATAACTACCGATATTGTATCCGTCAGATATCCAAGTTCTGGTTCCTAACGCCATTGTTAAGGGGTTCCGTCAGTTTGTTGATATTCGAACCATTTTCACCCCTGCCAGGAAACCATTTTCATTAAAGGATGGTTAGGCTTTGAGACATTGTTCTTAATGCGGTAAGGCGACCCAAGGCGAGCACTCACCGCCCTGACGTCTAAGCGCTGCAAGGTACTGCCAGGGCGCTTGCCGAGCATCCAAGGCGGGACACCTTAAAAACAATGCTCTATGGCGTATTGGAGAGGGAGGGAAGGGCTAGATATATCCAGATTAATCCTCACTATGAAAATGGATGACAATGCAACCGCTCTAGCAAAGGATAAGAACATATTCCAAATATTTTAATATGAAATATATGCATCTTACTAATCAGGATACCTTGACTCCAACTTCATAATTTATATTATCTCCTAAATACCATCACTTGCCAATGGACCCTTTCCCCCCTTCTGTCCAATGAGATAACACAACACGTGCTCACACAACAAACAAACTATATATCTGCTTAGGTGCAAACATCTTCTAGTGAAAACAAAATAAATCAACTAATGTGGTGGTAATTCAAAACCAAAGCACTTGCCTGGCCACTAAGTACTGCCCCGCCATTCTCCTTGACAGCATCTGCAGCTTTCTTAAATCTCTCATACCCCTGAAAATTACACCAACAGCACACTCAGTTAACTGGCTGAACAGTGACCAGAAATGACAACACATATTATGATGGTTTTAAGAAAAGAATGGCCAATTAAACTTCAACTGTAAGCTTTCTTAGTCTCTATGAAATACAATGACAATGCACCTAGTAGGAACTACCCTTAAAATACAAACATGATAAACAGAATCATGCCCATGTAGAAACCAAATAAATTGGATTATAATTAGTCATTTCAGAGAAAAGATGAGACAATTTATCGTGTATGCTAATTACTGTGATTGAACTATTGAAGTTTGCTAAGCTGCCATAAACCAAGATCGAAACGATCATCATGGATATGTTCCTTAATGTGTAGTGTTAAAACAAGGCACTGCCTGGTTACTCAGCACAACACGTTAATATATATAAAGCCTGTAGCAGTATCACACGAGCAAAACAGTGGTATAGAAGATACAAGGTATAAACTGGCCCAGAGTCTCCGGCAACTACAAAAACAAACTAGCTAAATTACTTTGAGACTAGCACATGTTCAGAAGGATAAAGTATGCTTCACAGAAAAGGATAAAGTATGAGAACACTGCCTAAGAGTGTGCAAAGACTCGGATTTGATTCCAATGAAATTACACCAACAAACTTCACTTGGGCTAAACTGATGTTACTGTTATGCAATACTCCAGGCAAATAATAATACCTTCGCTAGAGTGTTCTCAAAGCTTGCCTCTTCGTCCTTAATTATATCTTTAATCTTCTTTTCATTGTCTTTCAGCTCAGGAAACACATCACCCATCACTCGGACAAAAACATCTACAAGGCTGTACGAGCAAGACACAAAATAATGGTAAATCAAATGCCAGCTTCGAAAACCAAAAGATGAGAGAGATGAGAGAGAGAGAGAGAGAGAGAGAGAGAGAGAGAGATGCCAGTCGCCGGAAATATGGAGAGAGAATCAGAAACAACTTGAAAAAATGATGCAGAAGTAAAAACAAAAAGGTTTAGTTGGACATATATAGCACTTTCCATGTAAAATTAGACCAGCAATGAAATTATTGCTGGTCAACCGTCAGAATCTGACTGTACACATTCTAAGATAACAATAATTTTACAATCGTGAGAGTGATAGTTAATTAATAAATAAATATTCAAGTTATGGAAAATACAGCAGTTCCAGAACACACACTCAAGCATAGGACAGTGATGCCCAAGAATCCACGCCATCAAGACCTATTAAGATAGTCATGAAAAAAAACACCCCTAGGCATCCGCTTAAGTGTGCTTAGGTGCTAGGCAACAACAGAACGCCTAGCGCTTAATCATGCTAGGTGTGCGCTTACTCCCTCCGTCCGCGAATAAGTGTACATTTAGCTTTTGTCCTAAGTCAAAGTTTTAAAATTTTGAACAACTTTAAGGAAAGAGTAGTGGCATATATGACATCAAATTGGTACATTATGAAACTACATTTCAAAACGAATCTAGTGATACTAATTTAGTGCCATAAATGCTGCTACTTTTCTCTATAAAATTGGTCAAAGTTTTAAAACTTTGACTTGGGAGAAAAGCTAGATGTACACTTATTCACGGACGGAGGGAGTAGATGAGATAGGCGCCAGGCAATGGCAAAACGCACTAGCACTTTTTTTCTCTGCGAGTGAAATAACTTTCAAAACCATGCCTCATTATCAGGACCAAATGCTAGTTATTATAAAGCTTTGCTAGCAAAAAAAAAGTACACATGAACCTAAAACAAAAGGCATCGCAGGAACAATGGTAAGTCCAGTGCCAAGTTATGCCCCACAAACCCAAACCCAAATTAAAGTAACACATAGCACATGACCCTGGGTTCATAATAAATTAACTAAAATTGTGTGTGAACATAGTTTTTTTTATTGTCATATGACATTCCTACAGTCATTCTCATAAGCCTTGCATTACATTTTTAGCATTCTGGGTAAACAAAAAGCTATGCAAATATATCATCAAAAAGAGGGTACAGAATACAGCAGATGCAGGTTACAGTTCTTACGAGCTAAAAAATCCTTGCTTTGCCATCAATTTTTGATGACCAAAGTGAACAGCACGTCTAAGTATACGCCTTAGAACATACTCCCTTCCCTCATTTCCTACAGAAAAACTCATATTAGAACAAAGAAACGTCATTGTATAATACAAAACAAAGCTCTGAAACATTGTAATTTGTAAATGCAAGAAAAATACAATAGCTCAGTAGTTGCGACAAAAAAAATCAGTTCTACACCATCCTCACTAGATAGCTTGACCATGATGGTGGATCCACCAAAACAATCCCATTAAACTGAATGAAGACAATAATATATTTTCTGCAGTTGTTCTGAACCTTTATTACCGAAATACTCCCTCCATCCCTAATTACTTGTCTTAGATTTGTCTAGATACGAATGTATCTAGACAAGCTTTAGTGTCGCATCTAGAAAAATCTGAGATAAGCTTTTCGGGACGGAGGTAATATTATGTAACTGCAACATATGTGCAACATATCATATTATTTTGCAGCTATATACTCCCTCTGTTCCTAAATATATGACGTTTCGGGAGTACATCCAAGTGGTGATTTCTATTGCATAAACAGCAAGCAAGAGAATCATTAACTGCTCACTTCATATTATATGTCATTCTGGACTACTAATTAATATTGTCTCACATCCATATCTGGCCCAATTCAACATATCCTTGCCATATTTATTCCAAGTCTGGCCCAATTCAACATATCCTTGCCATATTTATTCCAACAAGCACCCATCACTTAATTACAACACCCAACCACTAGCGCCAACACTTCCACCATGGAAAAGACAGTCGAAATAAGGCTTAATTGGTATTTCACACATAAATTCATGTGATAAGAACTATAACAACTCAGGGGTCCATTTGAAATCTATAAATTTTGGTTCGCAATGAACTAAGCCCATAAAAAATTAGCAGGTATGACTTCATATTAACTAGAAGGGAAATAATGCATTTCTTCCTAAAATAGTAAATGCAAGTCAGGTCCCCAAACTAGTGATTTTGACACTTGGATACTTAAACCAAAATTAATCATTCAAGTCCAAAAACCTAGCCTCTCTTAGAATGACTAATCATTTTGGCTGACAATGGGTACTACAATGATCTATCTGTTTTCATTCAAATTCTTCAAAATTGGATATGATGATCTATTGGTGACTTTATGTCTATATACTTCATTTTATTCCAGTGCCACATCCATATCTTGAATAAAAAATATCATACATATGTAACAGAAAATTTAGGAGCATAATAAGTTCAAAATAATGTCTAGTTTAAGGAACCAAAATAACATAAGCGCACAAGCTCGTTATGCTCACTTGGGGACAGATATGAAATAGAACTACTTTAACATCCTGTTGTGCAGGATGCAACGCAGCAAGCATTTAGGTGTATTGTTATTATTCCATCTTTTTACAGAAACTAACCATACTTATAAATGGATGGCAATCATTTTAAATCATGTATCCCCAACCAAAACAGTATGAACTCACCAGGTTGAGAACCATCAGCGATAGCAAAAGAAAGGGTTCTTATGTGATCTGCAACAACCCTATATGCCATATCAACTTTCCCAACATCATCGGATCCCACTTTACCAGAGTATGGTTGAATTCCAGCGCCTGCCAGCTGCATTCATAATGCATACTGAATTAACAATGAATATCATTTACTTTAGGTAACAATTAATTACTGCAGAAAAATACTGTTGCCACAACTCATAAGCATAAAAGAAGCTGCAAGTGTGCACAAAATACCTTGTGGATGGCATCAAATAATGGCATGAATACGTCTGTATCGTAATTGCTCATTTTATTCTGAAGGATAGAGGTTAAACGCTCGAAGCCCATTCCAGTGTCAACGTGTTTTGCTGGCAAGGATCTCAAAGTACCATCTGATTCCCTGTTGAACTGGGTATTAAAACAGCCAAATGTCAGTGCATACAACAGATAAATAAGCAAATAGGTGTGCACACATTGAACAGAGTAACTGACATTGTATTGGGATTAAAGCTTGACAATCTGGAAAGAAATGGGGAAAATAGCATGTTAACCTGAATAAACACAAGATTCCATATCTCAATACATGTAGGGTCATCATTATTCACTAATGAAGCTGCGTCACGATTGCCAATACGATCAAAATGGATCTCTGTGCATGGCCCACAAGGACCTGTGTCACCCATCTCCCAAAAATTATCCTGCTCAAAGAATACATCATATAGTGTTCTTTAGTAGGGAAATTCAGTCAATAGTTAGGCCCAACAGAAACGGAGAAAGTGAAACTAATACAACATAATGTCCACAATAGATAGGAGCTCAACCAACAAACCAAGCACATCCAGGATACCTTGCAACCGAAAGGCAGAACTCTTTCATTAGGTAGATACTTCAACCATATGTTCTTCGACTCGGTATCCGGAGCGAGACCAGCTTTCTCATCACCACCAAAGTATGTTGCATAAATTCTATCAGTGGGCAATTTGTAGACCTGTACACATGAAATAGCAAACAGTATGTGGTAAGATGGTGTCCAGTGTTTAAAATCAGTGGGAAATTTGTACATCTAAAGTTTTTGACATCATTTGCTTATTTTTGCTTGTTCGGATAGATTTATGACCAAAGTGGACCCAACTTTCACTTAAATTTTACTGATCCATAATCTGATGTAGAAGTACAGTAGTGCATATACATCCTAACGCGCTAGCGATCAAAAGGGGGAGTGAAGGCAAGAACCCGATACCTGGGTGAGGAGCTCCCATGCATACCCGATGGCCCCCTCCTTGAAGTAGTCTCCGAAGGACCAGTTCCCGAGCATCTCGAAAAAGGTGTGGTGGTAGGTGTCCTTCCCCACGTCGTCGAGGTCGTTGTGCTTGCCGCCGGCGCGGATGCACTTCTGGGTGTTGCAGGCGCGGCTCAGGCGGCCAAGCTGCGAGTCCGGAGCGGCGGTGCCGAGGAATACGGGCTTGAACTGGTTCATCCCGGCGTTGGCGAACAAGAGGGTGGGGTCGTCGACGGGTACCACGGGGCTCGACGGCCATGGCGTGTGCGACTTGGACTTGAAGAAGTCGATGAAAACCTCCCGGACCCGGGCGGCCGTCCAATCCGACGGCACCTCCATCGGAGGGCCGACGGTGGCAGTGGCGGTGGCGGCGACCGTAGATGCTCGCGACGAGGAGAGGCGGATGGCGGCGGCGGTGGCAGGCAAAACCCTAGCGTTGGGCTTGGTGATGAGGAGGAGGCGGCACGCTGTCAGGGCCGAGTGCAACATACAGAGGCTTCAGTTAATGAACGGTCAGGATGAAAGAAGGAGATATCAACGGCTCGCTTAGGGTTTTTTTCTCGAGAGACAACGGCTCGCAGGTTCTGTTTACAATCCAGCGTTGACGATTAAAACGAAGGAGGTGTTTGGCTAGAGAAATGGTAAACGTAATCAGATCACAGCCTTGGAGGTGTAATCAGTTTGCAAGTTTGTTTGGTTCACATTCCCGTAAAGAAATCGATTGCCATCACCCTGCTTTTCTTGCTCGGCCCTGCTGCTCGCCGGCCGCCATCCTCCCCGTAGATAGATCAAGCGTCGCCGGACGCTCGAGTCTTGCGCGCCGCTGGCCGTCCCGAGCATGTGCACTGTCGGCCGCCTCTGATGTCAAGCGCCGGCAGCCTTTTTCGATGTCAAGCGTCAACGGTCACTCTGATCTCGAAGGAGAGGCGGCGGCGACGGACGAGGAGGAAGGGGTCGGGAGGGGAGGAAGAAGGGATCGTGCAGGAAGAGAAGGGAACGGTATCGCAATTACCGGTAGGGGGTGAGCGGTATCGATCAATAACTGGGTTGGACCTGTTTACGGAGGAAAGTGTTTACGGTGTGCATTAAACAAACGTAGGTAACGTTTCCCCTTTACGGCGTAAAGGGATGACAGGTAAAAAACGCTGAAACAAACACCTCCGAAGTTAGAGCCTCTACAACCCGACCCAGCTAAAGCCTGACTTATTTACATCTAACACGGTTATCGATCAACACTCAAATGTTCAATGTCACAATCGGTGCTCATTTGCAAATCATCAAATATATACAATTTACATGAAACTTAAAATCTAATCTAATTCTTCGTCGGCGACCATCCTTGTTGTCCCCTCAGTATACTTGTCCGACAGCCATGAGACCTGCGAAGTGAAGGTCCTGTCGTCGGCAAGGTACAGTAGGACATGGGACACGGACTATCCCACATGGAACACGAGGCGTCGCCGTCTCTCATGTCCTACTCCTCGTCGGAGCCCTCGACCTCGAAGTCGCCGGTGGAGATGAGGTACGCGATAGACGTGGATGGGCCGGACTCGTGGTCGGAGCCCGACCCCGACACCCTTGGAGTGTGGCGCGAGGCGACACGCACGCGACTCCGCCTCCGCAGCCTTCACCTCGAGGGCTATCGTGGCCACCAACGTCATGTGCCTCATATTGCATGCATGCCTCGCGGTATTCGTAGATAGTTCGTGAGCCATGTCGGCGTTGACCTCCGACTAGGAGCCCGATGGCTCGAGGACGATGGGCCAATGAAGGGGTTGCGCCGCCACCCCGAGGTTGCAATGCTAGGCAATGGTCACCGCTTCCGGCGAGCCTGTGGTCATGCGCCTCCAGTCCCCAGCCCTGTGGATCCAACCGTCATTTGAGCGCACACAATGGATTCCCTCCACATCAAGTCCGAGCACGGTCGAGCGCACTCCTACCAAGAGCGGCAGAGAGCCATGCAGACGGTCATCTCCTCCTTGACCCCGCATGGGACGAGGTTCCAGTCGATGGATCGGGACATCTCGAAGTCGGATCCACTTTTCGCAATGTCGAAAAAGGATGGAATTCGCGGGACGTGAGCTTTGGGCGGAGGGGAGTGGAGCAGAGTGGTGGCTATGGTTTAGTCTAGAGTGCGGATAAGGATGAATATATGTGGGGTCGGGGTGGGCCATAGTGGGTTGGATCCAACATGGCGGACGTGTCGGGGCATCCCCGTACCCAACCCATATGTGGACTGGGTATGGGACGTGTCGGTTGGTCCAGACGTTTGGGCTGTGTTCGGGTTGGCCAATTGGGTGGCTTTTTTCTGCCCAGGCAGGCCACCCGAACATTTGGGCGGATATGGAGCGTCCGGATCTAGTCTAGCATCGTATACCAGCTGCATCACATCCCCGAACACATCGTCGAAAGGGGAACGACTAAGATAAAAGTTGAGCTTGTGGTAAAAAAAATAGAAAAGGAAATTTGAGCCGTCAAATTGAAGATAGATGCTACAAAATATGCTGGAGAAATATGTGTGGACATTTAGCAAAAAGGACCCTCGCTCCTTGTTAATTTGCTTCTGATGTCCTTCTCTGAACGCGCTCTGCGGCGGCGACACAGGTGGCGGAACTCCCTACCCTAACTGTGTAACATCTCCCACCCTCTCGCCAAGTCCCTCTACCTCGTCGGTGGTACGGATCGGATGCCTAGCTATGAAACTAAGCATAGTGTTGGTGTTGTCACATCTCCGCTCCGACGGCTCCTAAGATCATCTTTAATAGATGTTGTATATTTGGAGATGGAAATGTAGGTGTTGTATAATTCACATCACCGGAAAGTGCATTTTACATTTTTTAAAGCCAACTCCAACAGATCATGTATATTTGGCGATGTAAAACTATTACTATAGTGGATGATACATATTTGAATATGTAAAATGGGAGATGACCGTGCGGCAGCCTACAGCCACTATACAGCCGCATCATTTCGAAAACAAAACATCATATAGAGAAAAAAATTCATATTTCTACAACCAAAAGTGCATCATATTAAATCTTACAACCAAAAGTGCATCACATCTATTGAAAATATACCCTAAAGGCAATAATATTATATTATTATATTTCTATATTCATAATTAAGAGTTTGTATTCTATTTTATAACTACTATGATCCTGGAATGTGCGATTCAGTGGAAAATTCATATGCATGTGTGGAATGATAAACGGTAATATTAGGTTTCTAGTCTTGCCTCTAGGACTGGCTCAATGTTGTTAGTGATCATATTTCCCGGATCTTAGGACATCGTTAAGCGTAACGGTAGTCCTAACACAATATTGAGAGTATGACGTTAGCAGAACGATCATATCGACAGAAGTGAATTGTTATACTTTGAGATAATATCGACAGAAGTCAATTGTTCTAACATGGAGTGTTAACATATGTTTTAATTCCTTAGACCATGAGAGTATCATATTGACCTCTTACCGTACAGTGGACTTTGGGTTTGCTCAAATGTGATTTGTAACACGATGATCATAACATCAACTTACAGGTTCATCAAAAAGTTTGACTGGGGACTAGATAGTTCGAGAATGGGATTTGCTCCTCCAGTGATGAAGAGATATTCTAGGGCCCTCTCGGTGTGACGGCATCCATTATCGTCTGGCCAGACATAGGTGACAGTGTCATGGGGATGCCGGAACATGGCGGCGACAAAAGAAGAACAAAACCGGCAACGAGGAGACCAGTATAGTGAGCATGTGTATGACTCAAGAGGATACCGATACACATCTCACCTCGGGTTTTGTAAAGTATTGCGAAGCAAAGGTAACAACACATGATAACCGAAGGTTCACTCGAATGTCATTCGTGTACTCATAGGGATCGATATGGACGTCCATGGTTCCGCTATCGATCATTGAACAAAAGTGTTTTGTTCATGTCTACGTTTTACCGAACCTACAGGGTCACAAGTTTAAGGTAATCATGATATGATGAGTATTAGTAGGACGGGAGTAATAAGAAAAAATTCATGAAATAGTTCCGTTAATATTCACAATAGTTTCAAGAGGAACCGGAAGCGTTTCGGGATCACCGGAAGAGTTCCAGAGTTTATCGGACAATACCGGATATTACCGATAAATAATATATAGGTATAAAATGTTTTTGGAGATGTTAAATTAATAATAAAAGGATCTAATGATAGTTAGAAGGCTTTTATGTTTATTTATATTCAACGGGCTTAATGGCAAAAAAGGTGGAAGGAGAATTGGGCCGCAAGGGCCCAATAGGGGAGGCGCCCCCCTTTCCCACTTGGGGAAGCCAAATTAGACAAGGGAGAGGAATCCTCCCCCTAGGGCCAACATAAGGGGAGGGGAGTCCTCCCACTTGTGTGGCACCCCCTCCTTCCCCCTCAACCTATATATACTAGAGGTATTGGCACCTTTTGAACACACAAATTTTGGAGCCTCCTCTAGTTCTCTAGTTCTACTTCTAGTTGGTCCTAGTTGATCAACTAGAGCTAGACATAGATCCTCTAATCCTCATAATTAGAAGCCCAGTGTGGTTCTAATCTCCTTCCTCTAATTTTTCGGTGATGATTAGCTCTGGACGGTGAAGCACTGCCGGATCATGAAGACCATACGCTGCAACTCGTATAGAGGTTGTCCTTTCGGTCTTCCGTTCGAGGGACTGCTCATGGGCACAGGGGCGATTTTACCTTCCGGGCACCCTAGGCACGTGCCCGGGCTTGATGTTGCTACTTTCCAAAACGCCCGTGAGCTTCCTAAGCCGCAAGAATCGTAATAGTTGCTCTTATACGCTGAAAACTCGTGAAAATATGCTGCAAAAAGGAGAAGTGCTCTATAACTGGGCTAGCATGGTCAATTTCTTTTCTATTGGGCCTTTCTTAGCACAACTAAGAGGTCATGCACCCTTTCATAAACATGGGCTACAACTAACTCGAGAAAATTGATTGTTTGGCTGTCGAGCAGAGACGAAGAACTCGGGGAGATGGGAACAGGCGCTCGCGCGGCACACCCAAACCCTAGCTCGATACTCCGATCTCAAAGACGATCTGGCCACTCGTCGAGAGTGGACTGCCGGAGGGCACCGATGAATGGTGAGCCGCAAGAGTTTCGTCGCGCGGAGGGGCCACTACTCTGCCGGGCAAGGCCGGCGAGGCTCACGTATGATTGAAAGAGCAAGCGCTGAGGCGGCGGCTCCTCTCCCGTGGAAATTTCACTCGGGCTCAAGCGGACGGTGACTCTTCCCCGTTCGCAGTAGCTGTGCCACGCTGCCAAGTGTTCGAACTGTAGAAGGCCACGACTAAGAGACGGCTAGCACCAAACTGTCAACGAGGGCTACCGCAACATGGGATAACTAGGTGAGTTATTCTCTGTAATTTATTGAAAAATTGTGCAATTTAACATTGTGTCTATTCAAATTATGTTTGTTCAAATTTCAGTATTGAGCACATTTTCATAGATCAGATATGTGATACTACTTGTGGTTTCTTAGAAGGACAAAATATACTCAGGCTTACAATGTGCCCGGGCTTTAGAAATTCGCTAGCTCCGCCACTGCATGGGCGGTTCGCAGGATCGTTCATCTACAGTTCGAGGGACTCCAAGTAGAATCTACACCAACTCGTCTTCGGTCGCACTCAGAGTCAGTAACAAACTGATCCAAACCGTTTATCGCATCTTCATAGTGTTCCTAGGTGATCGTAGGGTGATCTTTTTTGTTTGCTACTATGTTTCCCAACAGTGGAATCATGAGCGGTTATATGAGTAGGTGCAAGTTTCGATCTAGATCACATATAGATGTGAGGGTTTGATGTTCTTTCTATGCTTCCACGAGTGATGATTCGATTCAGTTCATTGACGGCATGATAGCTCGGATCCCAACAAACACCGCAAATATTACATCGAATAGACCTCCGAAGAGATCATTGCATTGAAGATCAAGAGAGAGAGAGAGAGAGAGCCATCTAGCTACTGCTATGGACCTGAAGGTCATGTGCGAACTACTCACACATCATCATGGAGGCAACAAGGTTGATGAATATGGCCTTCGTGATTGATTCCCCCTCTGGCAGAGTACCGGAGGAGGCCTCCATATGGGATCGCCAAATAATAGAGGCTTGTGGCGGCGATAAAATTGTTTCGGATCTCGCTCTGGGAGTTTCCCAATATTTCCGAATTTATAACGCTGGAATTAGGTCAGATGGACCTCCGTGGCGCCCACTAGCTCAAGTGGCGCACCGGGGGGCGCCGTGTGAGCTTGTGGATCTCTCATGGATCTTATGGCCTCCCCCGAAGTTTCTAGGGTCTCTTCTAGTCCATAAAAAATGACCTCAAAGTTTCAACGTGTTTGGACTTCGTTTGGTATGGTTTTTCTATGAAACAAAGAAATAGGCAAAAATAGGAACTGGCACTGGGCATTGAGTTAATAGGTTAGTTCCCCAAAATGATATAAAATGGCATATGAAGCATACAAGATTGACAATATAATAGCATGAAACAATCAAAAAATATAGATATTTTGGAGACATATCAATCAGCTGCAGGGTGCTGCTCCTCAGATAGGTACTTGATCACGCTCTCGAAAACAGATCCTATCGCGAAGAACAAACACTGAGAAGAAGGCAATTCAATACATGGCAAGTGAAACAATATGATGCATGATCATGACATGACAACATACTGTTCATTGAGCTAATGCAATTAGCAACATGATTAAATGAAGTTGATTTGAGCCAAAGATTCAAATTCAAACTCCAAATGAAGCATTTCAAATGCCCTTTAATTAATTTGACCTGATTAGTGTGTATAAGTTGTTCTGACATGCATGAAAATTATACACGTGGAAATATTGGATTTTTTTTGTTGATTTTTCATACTTAAATTATTTTCGTCTGTGTTATGGTTGATTTTCTATGAATTTTTGAAATCTATACTATTTTTGGAATTTATTAAATGTTGGAAATATGCCCTAGAGGCAACAATATTTTTATTATTAGACTTCCATATTCATAATTAAAAGTTTATATTTCATGTTATAAGTGCTATGATCCTGGAATATGCGATTAAGTGGAAACCTCATATGCATGTGTGAAATGATGAATGGTTAAATAAAAGATTCACAGTCTTGCCTCTGAGACTAGCTCAAGTGTTGTTGGTGATCATGTTTTCCGGATCTTAGGATATCGTTAAGTGTAATGATCCTAAAACAACATTGAGATTACGACGTTAGAAGAATGATCATATTGAATCCACCCAATCTTCTTTGTTATGAATTGAGTCAATATCGCCTGCATTCAATTGTAATAACACAAAGTGTTAACATGTGAAATTGCTCCTTAGACCATGAGAGTATCGTGGTCACTGCTTATCGTACATTGGGCTTTGGGGTTGCTCAAACGTCACCTGTAACACGGTGATCTTAATGACAACTTACAGGTTTATCAGAAAGTTTGACAAGTGGCCAGATAGCTCGAGAGTGGGATTTGCTCCTCCGACGATGGAGAGATATTCTTAGGGCGCTCTTGGTGTGATGCATCGATCATCATCTAGCCAGACACACGTGACTTCATCACGGGGATGCCTGATAACCCACAAGTATAGGGGATCGTTCGTAGCCTTCTTCGATAAATAAGAGTGTCAAACCTAGCGAGGAGCTAAAGGCAGAACAAATCAAGTTCTATCGACCACCGATACAACTCTACGCACACTTGGACGTTTGCTTTACCTAGAACAACTATGAAACTATTTTACAAGAATAAAACTACAAGTACTTTGCGAGAATAAAACTACGGATTAATTACAAGGTAATAAAATTAGATAGCTTTTGTCAACAAGAAAGACATTTGTCCCTAGGCAATCGATAGCAAGTACCGGTAATCATTCTTGCAATTTTATATGAGGGAGAGGCATAAGCTAACATACTTTCTCTACTTGGATCATATGCACTTATGGTTGGACCCCTATCAAGCATCCGCAACTACTAAAGATCATTAAGGCCATGAAACCCAATCATAGCATTAAGTATCAAGTCCTCTTTATCCCATACGCAACAACCCACCTACTCGGGTTTAAGCTTCTGTCACTCTTGCAACCCACCATAAGCAAATCATGAACGTATTGCAACACCCTACAGTGGGGACCCCTCATGTCTGCGCGAGATGGAGGGCACCGTAGGATAGCACCATAAATAAAATATTCAATCATACCAACCAAGATCACGATTAACCCACAGGACAAAACGGATCTACTCAAACATCATAGGATAACCATAGATCATTGGGAAATAATATATGGGTTTGAGCACCATGTTTAAGTAGAAATTACAGTGGGGAGAAGGGGTGTTACACCACTACATAGAGGGGGGAAGTTGGTGTTGACGGTAGCAAGATTGTTGATGTAGATCAACGTCACGATCCTAGCCCCGGCGGCACTCCGGCGCCACCGAGAGAGAGGGGGAGAGAGCCCCCCTCCTCCTTCTTCTTCCTTGCCCCCCCCAAGATGGGAGAGAGTTCCCCCTGGTACATGGCCTCCATGGCGGCGGAGGGGCGGGTGCCCCTCCGAGATTAGATCTCCCTCCCTGTCCACTTCTGTTTCGCGTTCCCCAGATCTGGCCCTTCACGGTTTCTTAAATTCCTGGAGATCCGTAACTTCGATTGCGCTGAAATTTTTACACGATATTTTCCCATAAATTATCTTTCGTGCGCCAGAAGAAGGGGCCCAACCGCCTTACGAGGAGGGCATAAGACACCTAGGCGTGTCTAGCACCCCTGGCGTGCCCTGGTGTACCTTGGGGGTTGTGGGCCCCCGTTTGCTTTGATTCCACCTCCCAAAAATCACATATATTCCAAAATAATTCTCCGTAAATTTTTATCACGTTTGGACTTCATTTGATATGGATTTTCTGCGAAACAAAAAACATGCAACAAATAGGAACTGACACTGGGCACTAGATCAATATGTGATGTTTACTACACAACTTTATTTTCTGTAGACACGTGTTGGGCCTCCAAGCACGGAGTTTTGTAGGACAATAGCAATTTTCTCTCAAGTGGATGACCTAAGGTTTATCAATCCGTGGGAGGCATAGGATGAAGATGATCTCTCTCAAACAATCCTGCAACCAAATAATAAAAAGTCTCTTGTGTCCCCAACACACCAAATATAATGGTAATTTGTATAGGTGCACTAGTTAGGTGAAGAGAAGGTGATACAAATGTAATATGGAAAGTAGATATTGATTTTTGTAATAGGAACAATAAAAAACAGCAATTTAGCAATTGATAAAACAGAGCACAAACGGTATTGCAATGCTTGAAAATGAGGCATAGGGTCCGTACTTTCGCTAGTGCAATCTCTCAACAATGCTAATATAATTGGATCATATAACCGTCCCTCAAAGTGCGATGAAGAATCACTCCAAAGTTCCTATCTAGCGGAGAACATAAGAAGAAATCGTTTGTAGGGTACGAAACCACCTCGAAGCTATTATTTCCCATCGATCTATCCAAGAGTTCGTACTAAAACAGCACCAAATAATTTCAGATTCATAATACTCAATCTAACACAAAGATCCTCAAAGAGTGCCCCAAGATTTCTACCGGAGAAACAAAGATAAGAGCGTGCATCAACCCCTATGCGTAGATTACCCCAATGTCACCTCGGGAATTCGCGAGTTGAGTGCCAAAACATATATCAAGTGAATCAAAATAATACCCCATTGCCACCACGAGTATTCATTCGCAAGACATACATCAAGTGTTCTCAAATCCATAAAAGTACTCAATCCGACAAGAACAAAATCTCAAAAGGAAAACTCAATTCATCACAACAAGATAGAGAGGGGGGAAACACCATATGATCCAACTATATTAATGATGTCTACTACACAACCTTCTTCTTGTAGACGTTGTTGGGCCTCCAAGTGCAGAGGTTTGTAGGACAATAGCAAATTTCCCTCAAGTGGATGACCTAAGTTTTATCAATCCGTAGGAGGCGTAGGATGAAGATGGTCTCTCTCAAGCAACCCTGCAACCAAATAACAAAGAGTCTCTTGTGTCCCCAACACACCCAATACAATGGTAAATTGTATAGGTGCACTAGTTCGGCGAAGAGATGGTGATACAAGTGGTATATGGATGGTAGATAATAGTTTTTGTAATCTGAAAATATAAAAACAGCAAGGTAACGAATGATAAAAGTGAGCGTAAATGGTATTGCAATGTGTGGAAACAAGGCCTAGGGTTCATACTTTCGCTAGTGTAAGTTCCCTCAACAATACTAACATAATTGGATCACATAACTATCCCTCAACATGCAACAAAGAGTCACTCCAAAGTCACTAACAGCAGAGAACAAACGAAGAGATTATGGTAAGGTACGAAACCACCTCAAAGTTATTCTTTCCAATCAATCCGTTGGGCTATTCCTATAGATGTCACAAACAGCCCTAGAGTTCATACTAGAATAACACCTTAAAACACAAATCAACCAAAACCCTAATGTCACCTAGATACTCCAATGTCACCTCAAGTATCTGTGGGCATGATTATACGATATGCATCACACAATCTCAATTCATTTATTCAACCAACACAAAGGACCTCAAAGAGTGCCCCAAAGTTCTACCGAAGAATCACGACGAAAACGTGTGCCAACCCCTATGCATAGGTTCCCAATGTCACGAAACCCGCAAGTTGGTCACCAAAACATACATCAAGTGGCACGTGGTATCCCATTGTCACCACAGATATCCACGACAAGACATACATCAAGTGTTCTCAAGTCTTTAAAGACTCAATCCGATAAGATTACTTCAAGGGGAAAACTCAATTCATTACAAGAGAGAAGAGGGGGAGGAGAAACATAAGATCCAACTATAATAGCAAAGCTCGCGATACATCAAGATTGTATCACCTCAAGAACACGAGAGAGAGAGACCAAACACATAGCTACTGGTACATACCCTCAGCCCCGAGGGAGAACTACTCTCTCCTCGTCATGGAGAGCACCGGGATGATGAAGATGGCCACCGAAGAAGGATTGCCCCCTCCGACAGGGTGCTGAAAAGGGTCTAGATTGGCTTTCGGTGGCTACGGAGGCTTCTGGCGGCGGAACTCCCGATCTATTATTCGTTCTGGAAGTTTTAGGTCACGTAGGTATATATGGGTGCAGGAGGTACGTCAGGGGAGCCACGAGGGTCCCACGAGATAGGGGGGCACGCCCCAGGGGGGTGGGCGCGCCCCCTACCCTCGTGAGCTCCTCCTTCCTTCCTTGACGTGGGGTCCTAGTCCATCGGGTGGCTTTCGTTCCAAAAATAACTTCTCTAGTTGATTCCGTTCCGTTTCGACTCCGTCTGATATTCCTTTCCTTCAAAACACTGAAATAGGCATAAAACAACAAATCTGGGCTCGGCCTCCGGTTAATAGGTTAGTCCCGAAAGTAATATAAAAGTGGATAATAAAGCCCAATAATGCCCAAAACAGTAGATAATATAGCATGGATCAATAAAAAATTATAGATACGTTGGAGACGTATCAAGCATCCCCAAGCTTAATTCCTGCTCGTCCTCGAGTAGGTAAATGATAAAAAGGATAATTTTTGACGTGGAATGCTAGTTGGCATAGTTTAAATGTAATTCTTCTTAATTGTGGTATGAATATTCAGATCCATAAGATTCAAGACAAAAGTTTAGTATTGACATAAAAATAATAATACTTCAAGCATACTAACAAAGCAATCATGTCCTCTCAAAATAACATGTCCATAGAAAGTTATCCCTACAAAATCATATAGTCTGGCTATGCTCCATCTTCACCACACAACATATTTAAATCATGCACAACCCCAATGACAAGCCAAGCAATTGTTTCATATTTTTGATGTTCTCAAACTTTTTCAATCTTCACGCAATACATGAGCGTAAGCCATGTATATAGCACTATAGGTGGAATAGAGTGGTGGTTGTGGAGAAGACAAAAAAGGGGGAAGATAGTCTCACATCAACTAGGCGTATCAACAGGCTATGGAGATGCCCATCAATAGATATCAATGTGAGTGACTAGGGATTGCCATGCAACGAATGCACTAGAGCTATAAATGTATGAAAGCTCAACAAAGAAACTAGTGGGTGTGCATCCAACTTGCTTGCTCACGAAGACCTAGGGCAATTTGAGGAAGCCCATCATTGGAATATACAAGCCAAGTTCTATAACGTAAAATTCCCACTAGTATATGAAAGTGACAACATATGAGACTCTCTATATGAAGAACATGGTGCTACTTTGAAGCACAATATATGAGACTCGCTATATCATGGTGCTACTTTGAAGCACAAGTGTGGAAAAAAGGATAGTAGCATTGTCCCTTTTTTTTGCCTTCTTTTTTTCTTTGGCCTTTCCCTTTTTTGGGGACAATGCTCTATTGAATGATGATCATCACACTTCTATTTATTTACAACTCAATGATTACAACTCGATACTAAAACAAAGTATGACTCTATATGAATGCCTCCGGCAGTGTACCGGGATATGCAATGAATCACGAGTGACAAGTATGAAAGAATTATGAACGGTGGCTTTGCCACAAATACTATGTCAACTACATGATCATGCTAAGCAATATGACAATGATGGATGTGTCATGATGAACTGGATGGTGGAAAGTTGCATGGCAATATATATCGGAATGGCTATGGAAATGCCATAATAGGTAGGTATGGTGGCTGTTTTGAGGAAGGATATGGTAGGTGTATGATACCGCGAAAGTTGCGCGGTATTAGAGAGGCTAGCAAGGGTGGGAGTGTGTATAATCCATGGACTCAACATTAGTCATAAAGAACTCATATACTTATTGCAAAAAAAATAGAATTTATCAAAGCAAAGTATTACGCGCATGCTCCTAGGGGGATAGATTGGTAGGAAAAGACCATCGCTCGTCCCCGACCGCCACTCATAAGGAAGACAATCAATAAATAAATCATGCTCCGACTTCATCACATAACGGTTCACCATACGTGCATGCTACGGGAATCACAAACTTCAACACAAGTATCTCTCAAATTCACAACTACTCAACTAGCATGACTCTAATATCACCATCTCCATATCTCAAAACAATTATCAAGTATCAAACTTCTCATAGTATTCAACACACTCATAAGAGAATTTTATTATTCTTGAAAACCTAGCATATTAGGATTTTAAGCAAATTACCATGCTATTAAGACTCTCAAAATAATCTAAGTGAAGCATGAGAGTTAATCTATTTCTTCAAAATAAAACTACCACCATGCTCTAAAAGATATAAGTGAAGCACTAGAGCAAACAACAAACTACTCCGAAAGATATAAGTGAAGATCAATGAGTAGTCGAATAATTATGCAACTATGTGAAGACTCTCTAACATTTAATAATTTCAGATCTTGGTACTCTATTCAAACAGCAAGCAAAGAAAAATAAAATGACATCTAAGAATGGCAATCATGTGAAGAAGCAAAAACTTAGGATCAACCGATACTAACCGATAGTTGTTGAAGAAGAAAGGTGGGATGCCAACCGGGGCATCCCCAAGCTTAGACGCTTGAGACTTCTTGAAATATTATCTAGGGGTGCCTTGGGCATCCCCAAGCTTGAGCTTTTGTGCCTCCTTAATTCCTCTCATATCACGGTCTCCCTAAATCTCAAAAGCTTCATCCACACAAAACTCAATAAGGACTCGTGAGATAAGTTAGTATAAACCATTGCAAAAACCTTATCATACTATACTGTAGCAAATCACTAAAATTATTATTCAACATTGCATACTAAATGCCTCTGCATATTTAATAGTCCTATCCTCAAATAGAATCATTAAAGAAGCAAACATATGCAAACAATGCAAATATAACAGCAATCTGCCTAAACAGGATAGTCTGTAAAGAATGCTGCAACATCCATACTTCCCTAGCTCCAAAAATTATGAAAGAAAATTCCCACTGTAGTAAATTTATCAGAGCTTAATATGCAAAATGTTTCAACATTTTATCAGATTCTGACTTTTCTAGGGAATTATTGCAACAACGGTGAACTTTCTGTTTTCAAACAGCAACATGTATACTTGTAACATAGGCATAGTAAAGACTATTAATGCCACTTTTATTGAAATAAAAGATGCAAAACATTGTTCTAAATAACAGCAAGAAAATCCTAACAAAATAAATTGACGCTCCAAGCAAAACACATATCATGTGGTAAATAAAAATATAGCTCCAAGTAAAGTTACCGATGAACGAAGACGAAAGAGGGGATGCCTTCCGGGGCATCCCCAAGATTAGGCTCTTGGTTGTCCTTGAATATTACCTTGGGGTGCCTTGGGAATCCCCAAGCTTAGGCTCTTTCCACTCCTTATTCCATAGTCCATCGAATCCTTACCCAAAACTTGAAAACTTCACAACACAAAACTTAACAAAAAACTCGTAAGCTCCGTTAGTATAAGAAAATAAATCACCACTTCAAGGTACTGTAATGGACTCATTATTTATTTATATTGGTGTTAAACCTACTGTATTCCAACTTCTATATGGTTTATAAACTATTTTACTAGCCATAGATTCATCAAAATAAGTAAACAACACATGAAAAACAGATTCTGTGAAAAACAGAACAGTCTGTAGTAATCTGGATCAAACGTATACTTCTGGAATTCATAAAATTCTCAAATAAATTGCTGGACCTGAGGAATTTATCTATTAATCATCTTAAAAAATAATTAACTAAATATCACTCTCCAAATAAAAATGGCAGCAATTTTCGTGAGCGCTTAAGTTTCTGTTTTTGACAGCATGATCAACAAGACTTTCCCAAAGTCTTCCAACGGTTCTACTTGGCACAAACACTAATTAAAAGAATAAAATCACATCTAAACATAGGATAGATGAATTATTTATTACTAAATAGGAACAAAAATCAAGGAATAAAAATAAAATTGGGTTGCCTCCCAACAAGCGCTATCGTTTAACGCCCCTAGCTAGACATGATGATTTCATTGATGCTCACATAAAGGATAAGAATTGAAACATAAAGAGAGCACCATGAAGAATATGACTAGCACATTTAAGTCTAACCCACTTCCTATGCATAGGGGTTTTGTGAGCAAACAACTTGTGGGAACAAGAATCAACTTGCATAGGAAGGTAAAACAAGCATAACTTCAAAACTTTAAGCACATAGAGAGGAAACTTGATATTATTGCAATTCCTACAAGCATATATTCCTCCCTCATAATAATTTTCAGTAGCATCATGAATGAATTCAACAATATAACCAGCACCTAAATCATTCTTTTCATGATGTACAAGCATAGCAATTTTACTACTCTCCACATAAGCAAAATTCTTCTCATGAATAATAGTGGGAGCAAACTCAACAAAATAACTATCATGTGATTGTAAATTAAGATCAAGATGACAAGTTTCATGGTTATCATTATTATTTAAAGCATACGTGTCATCACAATAACCATCATAGATAGGGGGCATGCTTCGATCATAATAAATTTGCTCATCAAAACTTGGGGGACAAAAAATATCATCTTCATCAAACATAGCTTCCCCAAGCTTGTGGCTTTGCATATCATTAGCATCATGGATATTCAAGGAATTCATACTAACAACATTGCAATCATGCTCATCACTTAAATATTTAGTGCCAAACATTTTATAGATTTCTTCTTCTAGCACTTGAGCACAATTATCCTTTCCATCATACTCACGAAAGATATTATAAATGTGAAGCGTATGAGACAAACTCAATTCCATTTTTTATAGTTTTCTTTTATAAACTAAACTAGTGATAAAACAAGAAATTAAAAGACTCAGTTGCAAGATCTAAAGATATACCTTCAAGCACTCACCTCCCCGGCAACGGCGTCAGAAAAGAGCTTGATGTCTACTACACAACCTTTTTCTTGTAGACGTTGTTGGGCCTCCAAGTGCAGAGGTTTGTAGGGTAGTAGAAAATTTCCCTCAAGTGGATGACCTAAGGTTTACCAATCCGTAGGAGGCATAGGATGAAGATGGTCTCTCTCAAGAAACCCTGCAACCAAATAACAAAGAGTCTCTTGTGTCCCCAACACACCCAATACAATGGTAAATTGTATGGGTGCACTAGTTCGGCGAAGAGATGGTGATACAAGTGGTATATGGATGGTAGATAATAGTTTTTGTAATCTGAAAATATAAAACCAGCAAGGTAACAAATGATAAAAGTGAGCGTAAACGGTATTGCAATGTGTGGAAACAAGGCCTAGGGTTCATACTTTCGCTAGTGTAAGTTCCCTCAACAATACTAACATAATTGGATCACATAACTATCCCTCAACATGCAACAAAGAGTCACTCCAAAGTCACTAACAACGGAGAACGAACGAAGAGATTATGGTAGGGTACGAAACAACCTCAAAGTTATTCTTTCCAATCAATCCGTTGGGCTATTCCTATAGATGTCACAAACAGCCCTAGAGTTCGTACTAGAATAACACCTTAAGACACAAATCAACCAAAACCCTAATGTCACCTAGATACTCCAATGTCACCTCAAGTATTCGTGGGCATGATTATACGATATGCATCACACAATCTCAATTCATCTATTCAACCAACACAAAGGACCTCAAAAAGTGCCCCAAAGTTCTACCAGAGAATCACGATGAAAACGTGTGCCAACCCCTATGCATAGGTTCCCAATGTCACGAAACCCACAAGTTGGTCACCAAAACATACATCAAGTGGCACGTGGTATCCCATTGTCACCACAGATATCCACGGCAAGACATACATCAATTGTTCTCAAGTCTTTAAAGACTCAATCCGATAAGATTACTTCAAGGGGAAAACTCAATTCATTACAAGAGAGAAGAGGGGGAGGAGAAACATAAGATCCAACTATAATAGCAAAGCTCGCGATACATCAAGATTGTATCACCTCAAGAACATGAGAGAGAGAGAGAGAGATCAAACACATAGCTACTGGTACATACCCTCAGCCTCCCTCCTCGTCATGGAGAGCACCGGGATGATGAAGATGGCCACCGGAGAAGGATTGCCCCCTCCGACAGGGTGCCGGAAAGGGTCTATATTGGCTTTCGGTTGCTACGGAGGCTTCTGGCGCCGGAACTCCCGATCTATTATTCGTTCTGGAAGTTTTAGGTCATGTAGGTATATATGGGTGTAGGAGGTACGTCAAGGGAGCCACGAGGGTCCCACGAGACAGGGGGCGCGCCCCAGGGGGGTGGGCGCGCCCCTACCCTCGTGAGCTCCTCCTTCCTTACTTGACATGGGGTCCAAGTCCATCGGGTGGCTTTCGTTCCAAAAATAACTTCTCTAGTTGATTTTGTTCCGTTTCGACTCCGTCTGATATTCCTTTTCTTCAAAACACTGAAATAGGCATAAAACAGCAGATCTGGGCTGGGCCTCCGGTTAATAGGTTAGTCCCGAAAGTAATATAAAAGTGGATAATAAAGCCCAATAATGCCCAAAACAGTAGATAACATAGCATGGAGCAATCAAAAATTATAGATACGTTGGACACGTATCAATTAACAAAGCCCGCGATACATCAAGATCGTGCCATCTCAAGAACACGAGAGAGAGAGGGGGGATTAAACACATAGCTACTGGTACAAACCCTCAACCCCGAAGGTGGACTACTCCCTGCTCATCGTGGTGGCCGCCGGGATGATGAAGATGGCCACCGGTGATGATTCCCCCCTCTGGCAGGGTGCTGGAACGGGTCTAGATTGGTTTCTCGTGGCTATAGAGCCTTGCGGCGGTGGAACTTCTGATCTAGGGCTACCTTGAGGGTTTTTGGAATATTTGGTGATTTATAGGGCAAAGAGGGGGTGCAGGAGGCCACCGAGGTGGGCACAACCCACCTGGTGGGTTGTGCCCCCCTCGTGGCACCCACCAAGTGCTGCTCTGGCCCACTAGATGTCTTCTGGTCCATAAAAAATCCACAAAAAGTTTCACGGTGCTTGGACTCCATTTGATATTGATTTCCTGTGATGTAAAAAACAAGCAAAAAACAACAACTGGCACTGGGCACTGGGTCAATAGGTTAGTCCCAAAAAATGATATAAAGTCGCTACAAAATGATTGTAAAACATCCAAGAATGGTAATAAAACAACATGAATACTTCATAAATTATAGATACGTTGGAGACGTATCAGCATCCCCAAGCTTAATTCCTACTTGTCCTCGAGTAGGTAAATGATAAAAGAAATAATTTATGAAGTGTGAATGATAGCAAAGTGCACAAGTTTGGTCAATGACAATTTCAATCACTTTTCCTAGCATCATAATAACAATTCTTTCTCATAAAATTTCTCATGTTAAAGTAGCAACCAATTCACATGGTAAGATTCAAACAATGAATTCTCCTGAAACTCAACAACCTATATTCTTAGTCACCAAACAATTGCAATTCGACTTATTCGACAGAGTCTAAGTAAGAGCTCCACATACTCTACCATCATATAGTCTTCTATGATTGCTAACACTCACCGCATACACATGAGTAAAACGTTTCAACCGGACACATAGAAAGATAGGAGCTTATTGTTTTGCCTCCCAACGTATTCACCTCAAGGGTGATGTCAACAATAATAACTCATGCTACCCATATCCAACTGGATATATGTGCCTAGATCTTTCCTCGCCACATGATGCTTGCCAAAAGAGAAAAATAAAAAGTAATAGAGAGAAAAACTTCGACTCTTTGCATAAAAGTAAATACGGAAAAGTAAAAGGTAGGCCCTTCGCAGAGGGAAGCAGAGGTTGCCATGCGCTTTTTGTTTGTATGCTCAATCCCTTAGTGCAAAAGAATGTCGCGTTATATTGCCCCTTATGATAGCAACCTTTATTATGCAGTCTGTCGCTTTTATTCTTTACCATCACAAGTTCATACAACGCTCAATTACACTAAATGATCTATCACTTTTAGAAGCAATTTTTATTGCCTTATTGCACCGATGACAACTTACTTGAAGGATCTTTCTCAATCCTTAGGTAGGTATAGTGGACTCTTGAAAATAATATTTGGGTTTAAGGGTTTTTGGATGCACAAGTAGTATCTATACTTGGTGCGGAATTTTTGGCTAGCAAAGATGGGGGGCAAGCACCACATGTTGAAGGATCTATGACAATATAACTTCTGTGTGAATATGAACAAACATAAACAATTACGTTGTATTCCTTGTCCAACGTCAACAATTTTGGCATATAATATTTTGATGGAGGCTCACAATCACAAAAGATTTCCAAGATAGTGTATTTGCATGTGAAAGTTATCTTCCTTCTACTAGTCATTCATAAATTGCTTGTATGACCAATATTGTGATTGTCAAGCATCAAAAGATTTCACTTTCTAAACCCAATGTGAAGCTACCAGTAGGCATGGTACGACTTTTCAACTTCATGACATTCAATTTATTCGACAATTTACTCATAGGATATAAGTGAAGCACAAGAGTAAATGACAAGCTACTCCAAAAAGATATAAGTGAAGATCAAGCGAGTAGTTAAGTAAATAGATAGCTATGCGAGGACTCTCTCTTATTTAAAAGTTTCAGATCTAAGAATTTTATTAAAACAGTAAGCAAAGAAAACAAAATGACATTCCAAGAATAGCACAACTCATGTGAAGAAGCAAAAACTTAGGCTCAACCGATACTAACCGATAATTGTTGATGAAGAAAGGTGGGATGCCTAGCGGGGAATCCCCAAGCTTGAGCATTTGTGTCTCCTTAATTCCTTTTATATCACGGTTTCCCTACATCTTAAAAACTTCATCCACACAAAACTGAACAAGAACTCGTGAGATAAGTCAGTATAAACCGATGCAAAAACCTTATCATTCTCTACTATAGCAAATTACTAAAATTATTATTCAACATTGTATACTAAATG
Source organism: Triticum urartu (assembly GCF_056163025.1). Lineage (NCBI taxonomy): Eukaryota > Viridiplantae > Streptophyta > Magnoliopsida > Poales > Poaceae > Triticum > Triticum urartu. The sequence continues at coordinate 154,564,451 of NC_141876.1, forward strand.
CCTCTGCATATTTAATACTCATATCCTCAAATAGAATCATTAAACAAGCAAACATATGCAAACATAACAGCAATCTGCCAAAACAGTACAGTCTGTAAAGAATGCAAGGATATCAATACTTATTTAACTCCAAAAATTATGAAAATTTACCACACTGTAGAAACTTTATTAGAGCTTATTTTGCAAAAGGTTTCAACATTTTATCACATTCTAAATTTTCTAGGGAATTTTTGCAACATCGATAAACTTTCTGTTTTGAAACAGCAACATGTAGACTTGCAAAATAAGCATGTCAAAGGCTATCCTTGGCATTTTTATTGAAAATAAAGATGCAAAACATATTCTAAATAACAGCAAGAAAATCCTAACAAAATTAAATTATGCTCCAAGAAAAACACATATCATGTGACGAATAAAAATGTAGCTCCAAGTGAGATTACCGATAATGTTGGAGACGAAAGAGGGGATGCCTTCCGGGGCATCCCCAAGGTTAGTTGCTTGGATATTTCTTGAATATTACCTTGGGTTGCCTTGGGCATCCCCAAGCTTAGGGTCTTGTCACTCCTTGTTCTCCTTATATCGACATCTCACCCGAAACTTGAAAACTTCAATCACACAAAACTTAACGGAACTTCGTGGGATAGGTTGGTATTATAAAGAGCAAACCATTTCACTTTGGTACTGTCAAAGACAAGATTCATAATTGTTCTCACACAATGCCTACTTTAGAATATCATTTCCACAATTTATATTGAGCAATATAAGCCATAGAAACTAGAAAACAAGCAAACTATGCATTGAAAACAGAATATGTCAAAAACAGAACAGTCTGTATTAATCTGTACTCCAACCATACTTCTGCTACTCCAAAAATTCTGCAAAATTAGGACAGCCTGAGAAATTTGTATGTCAACCTTGTGCAAAAAGAATAAGGATTTTATCAGGCTTCTGTAAAAAATGAAAATTATTTTACTGGGTGCAAAAGTTTCTATTTTTCAGCAAGATCAAATCAACTATCACCATAGACCATCCCAAAGCCTTACATGGCACTTTATTGAAATGAAAGCTATAAAACATGATTAATACAGTAGCTTAATCATGTGAACACACAAAAATAGTAGGGGTAAATGTTGGGTTGTCTCCCAACAAGTGCTTTTCTTTAATGCCTTTTAGCTAGGCATGATGATTTCAATGATGCTCGCATAAAAGTAGAGAATTGAAACTTGAAAAAGAGCATGATGAATCACATGACAAGCACATTTAAGCCTAACCCACTTCTTATGCATAGGGATTCTGTGAGCAAACAATTTATGGGAACATGAATCAACTAGCATATGAAGGCAAAACAAGTGCAACTTCAAAACTTTCAACATAAAAAGAGGAAACTTGATATTAATGCAATTCCTACAAGCATATATTCCTCTCTCATAATAATTTTAGGTAGCATCATGAATGAGTTCAACAATATAGCTATCACATAAAGCATTTTTTTCATGATACATAGGCATAGAAATTTTATTAATCTCCACATAAGCAAATTTATTCTCATGAATAGTAGTGGGAGCAAACTCAACAAAATAACTACCATGGGATTGAAAATTAAAATCATGATGACAAGTTTCATGATTATCATTATTCTTTATAGCATACATGTCATCACCATAATCATCATAGATAGCAACTTTGTTATCATAGTCAATTGAAGCCTCATACAAAATGGTGGATTCATCACTAAATAAAGTCATGCCCCCTCCAAATCCACTTTCATCATTATAATCATCATAAATAGGAGGCATGCAATCATTATAACAAATTTGCACATCAAATCTTGGGGGACTAGAAATATCATCTTCATCAAACATAGCATCCCCAAGCTTATGGTTTTGTATATCATTAGCATCATGGATATTCAAAGAATTCATACTAACAACATTGCAATCATGCTCATCATTCAAAGATTTTTTTCAAATATTTTATAAAATTCTTCCTCTATCAATTGAGCACAATTTTACTTTCCGTCATTTTCATGAAAGACATTATAAAGATGAATAATATGATGCAACCTCAATTCCATTTTTATGTAGTTTTATTTTGTAAACCAAACTAGTGATAAAACAAGAAACTAAAAGATTCAATTGGAAGATCTAAAGATATACCTTCAAGCACTCACCTCCTCGGCAACGGCGCCAGAAAAGAGCTTGATGTCTACTACGCAATTTTATTCTTGTAGACACGTGTTGGGCCTCCAAGCGCAGAGTTTTGTAGGACAGTAGCAATTTTCCCTCAAGTGGATGACCTAAGGTTTATCAATCCGTGGGAGGCGTAGGATCAAGATGGTCTCTCTCAAACAACCCTGCAACCAAATAATAAAAAGTCTCTTGTGTCCCCGACACACCAAATACAATGGTAATTTGTATAGGTCACTACTGCAGGATGCTGCTAATGCGACACTACGATCAGAGACCCTTCGACGAAACTGTGTGCGATGCAATAATCGCAAATGGTGGTGTAAAAAAACCGTCAAAAAAGGTGCAAAACGTTTGCGATGACGGATGTATCAAACACGGTTCACATTTTAGTTGGGTGTGCGATGCGGGGCATACGGTTTAGTTCAATTAATTGTTTGTGATGAGGCAACACAAAAGAAACGGGCAACCAGATGAAGGTGTGTGTGATATACAACATACGGTTCACTCAGATGAACTGTTTGTGATTAGGCAACACAAAAGAAACGGTCAGCCAGATCAAGGTGTGTGTGCGATATACGACATGCGGTTCACTCGGCCTTGTCATCAGTGTGTGACCTCTGTGGCAACTGTTCGCTCCCCATTAGCCTCTTCTTGTACCGTGGCAACTGTCCACCGCCTCTTCGCCTTTCCCTCTTGATTTGGAACTGTTGTTGCATGCTCTTCCTCCCTCCATTTTCCTTCACTCTTCCTTCTGCCATTGTTCAATCGTCTTCTCCATGGAAGGAACAGGCCGGAAACGACCCGTTTATTCTTGCCCCGATCTGAAAGATGATGTGGTGGAGGAACTCATCGATCGGCGCGACGTCATCACCTCGGCTAGCATGGCAGGTTGTTCAAGACCATTCTCGACTCAACTAATAACATCATTACAAGCAACCCAAGGGTCCAGGAGCGGTTTGATATCCCCTATCTTCTTCGCCGTGACCCTGATCACTAGCGAGGGGACGGCGGAAGCCTCGCCTTGTGCAAGTTGATGCCGCTTGATAATGATACATGTGATGTTAAGATGCCATCGCTTGAGCGTAAGGCTTGGGCAAGTGCAAATGGAGATTGGGTTGTTTATATCGGGTACAAATGTGACTGGGAACTTGTGAATGTGTACACTTATCACCGGGTTCCACTTCCAAAAATCTCAGACTGCCATGAAGTTGAGCACACCGGTATTCTACGTACGTTCAAATACGATCATGGTGACTGTCGTCTATGAAAGATAGCAATTTTTCGAGTTCCCAACCGCTCTTGGGATTACACGAACTATGAAGTTGTTGCTATCTTCGACAAGCTTGTTGCCGTCCTTGCTTCCACGACTCATGGATATTGCTCAAAAATCAATTTTTGTACACGGATGAGTATTGTGATGCAATTCAATACGAGGGTCTTGTGTTTGCTGCCACCACTCGTGGCACCGTTTTTGCATGGAATCCTTATTGTTTCAGTAAGTTTGTCTTCCAGCGTAATTATAATTGTTTCATCCACATGCATGCGAGTTAGCTAGCTAGTTTCCCTTTACTAATTAACCTTCTTATGTTTCCAAGGTCCTGTGAACATTCCACCACCTATACTTGAAAAAAAATTATAACCAAGGGGGAGATGATGATGGTGATGATCACGAGCATGAGGATGAGCAGGACCCATATACTAAGTGGCGCCTGGCAACTTATTCCGATGGATCACCTCTTCTTGTCTGTATATAGGGCACTGCTAATGTTACCAAGGAAGCAAGTGTTGTACGTCTCGCATGACCGCACTTTCCGGACCTATTCGAACATCTGTTGCAGGTTATTCGCGATGGATACTAGTGTGCTAGCGCCAACACCTTCTCCCTTGTTTAGTATTGATAGTCTTGGAGAAAACTCGCTCTTCCTTGGACAAAACTATCCAATGATGGTGAAAGGCGATCCAGCTGCTGTTGACACACCGTTACTACCATTTATGAGAAGCAACTATATCTATACCTCGGACATTGCTATGCTTCCCTACCGTGGCTATCACAACATGGGTATTGAAATAGCCTGCTTCAGCCTGGATGATCAGTCCTGCGTTGGTCTCGAGATTGACAGTAGCTGGCCCTTCCCTGAGAATCACTTCTTGTTCAGAGCAAGTGTTTCCAACGCCGACGAGTGGTTGAGCTGAAGTTCATTTCATCGCTTTCTTATTTGTTGTGTGAGAAAAACTTTACTTTACTATAATGTTTTATTGGAAATGATCTATAGTCCAACATGTATCCTCGTTGTCGTTGTGGGTTGATGACTTGTTGTATGTAATCAATGGTACATTTGCATATGCGTCCATCAACTCATGCCTGCTAGTGGTGTCCATACAAATAGTGCTAGTGATTTTAGTTGCAAAAATTAGATAGTGTTAGTGATTTTTAGCTACATATTTTGACAAATCGCAGTGTTACAAGGTTGACAATTGGCAATGTTACTAGATAAACAAATGTCAATCTTTCCAGTTTGACAAATGGCAACATACCCAATATGAAAGATGCAAATCTTACCCAATTGTTTCTATGTGGTTGCACACGGGTCATCCAAAACAACCGTTTGCATTGAAGGGATGCACAAATCCTGCACTGTGAATTTTCCCTTGACTTAAGGGGGAAGACCATAGCTCTCACTTTGCATACGGGTGTTCTATCTAAAATGTTTGCGATCAAGAGCTGCACAAATCCTACTTGGCACATTTTCCCTTGGCTTCCTGGGGAGGCTGTGGCAACTTATTCGGATGGATCACCTCTTCTTGTCTGTATATAGGGCACTGCTAATGTTACCAAGGAAGCAAGTGTTGTACGTCTCGCATGGCCGCACTTTCCGGACCTATTCAAACATCCGTTGCAGGGTATTCCCGATGGATACTAGTGTGCTAGCGCCAACACCTTCTCCCTTGTTCAGTATTGATAGTCTTGGATAAAACTCGCTCTTCCTTGGACAAAACTATCCAATGATGGTGAAAGGCGATCCAGCTGCTGTTGACACACTGTTACTACCATTTATGAGAAGCAACTATATCTATACCTCAGACATTGCTATGCTTCCCTACCGTGGCTATCACAACATGGGTATTGAAATAGCCCGCTTCATCCTGGATGATCAGTCCTGCGTTGGTCTCGAGATTGACAGTAGCTGGCCCTTCCCTGAGAATCACTTCTGGTTCAGAGCAAGTGTTTCCAACGCCGACGAGTGGTTGAGCTGAAGTTCATTTCATCGCTTTCTTATTTGTTGTGTGAGAAAAACTTTACTTTACTAGAATGTTTTATTGGAAATGATCTATAGTCCAACATGTATCCTCGTTGTCGTTGTGGGTTGATGACTTGTTGTATGTAATCAGTGGTACATTTGCATATGCGTCCATCAACTCATGCCTGCTAGTGGTGTCCATATAAATAGTGCTAGTGATTTTAGTTGCAAAAATTAGATAGTGTTAGTGACTTTTAGCTACATATTTTGACAAATCGCAGTGTTACAAGGTTGACAATTGGCAATGTTACTAGATAAACAAATGTCAATCTTTCCAGTTTGACAAATGGCAACATACCCAATATGACAGATGCAAATCTTACCCAATTGTTTCTATGTGGTTGCACATGGGTCATCCAAAACAACCGTTTGCATTGAAGGGATGCACAAATCCTGCACTGCAAATTTTCCCTTGACTTAAGGGGGAAGACCATAGCTCTCACTTTGCATACGGGTGTTCTATCTAAAATGTTTACGATCAAGAGCTGCACAAATCCTACTTGGCACATTTTCCCTTGGCTTCCTGGGGAGGCTGTTGGTTTGCATACGGGTGTTCTAACTAAAACATTTGCGATGAGTGTTTTATATTTAAAAACCATTGACGTTATTTTCAAAAGAAAATCGTTTGATAAGTCTGTACATTAAGAGAGAAAAATGCAAGTTCGTTCAAACCACATCTTTCATTCAGTCACACTGCGAATTTATATTCATATGATCGAGAATTCGAGATACAGTATTAAACCCCCAAAAAAACTATTTCCGGCGGCGGCGGAGGCGGCGTGCCGGGCCGTCGTTGTCGTCCTCTGGGACGCCGTTGTTGAAGTCTTCAAAGCGGCACAAATTGTCCTTCACTTGTAAATCAAACATCATGTCATCGCGCGATCGATGGGCGGGGCGTGGGAGGACGACAACTGGCACCGCTGAGACGTAGCGGTTGACGGCAGCGTCCCATGCCGCTGAGGGGGGCGCGCGCACGGGCACGGGCGTGGCGGGTGCAGCCAAATGCATGAGGACTGGCGCCGCGGTGGGTGGAGGGGCGCGCACGGGCAGGGGCATGGGCACAACAGGTGCATCCAAACGCACGGGGGCTGGCGCCACAGTGGGTGGAGGGGTGTGCACGGGCATGGGCGCTCGCACTGGCATGTACACAATCTCGCGCGGGTCCGCGGGGACCTCACTGATGCCCGGGGCTTCCAGCTCTACGATAGTGCTCGGCGACCAGCCCGTCAATGCTACGGGGATGGTCACTGGCGCGGGCGCGGGGATGGGAGCTGGTGAAAAGGATTGATATAGTTGACTAGAGGGGGGGGGTGAATAGGCAACTAACAATTTTTAACTTTTCTTTACCAATTTAAACTTTGCATCAAAGTAGGTTGTCTAGATATGCAACTAGGTGATCAACCTATATGATGCAACAACAACAAGCACACAAACAAGCAAGGGATGCAACACAATATAAGCTTGCACAAGTAAAGGTACGAGATAGCCAAGAGTGGAGCCGGTGAAGATGAGGATGTGTTAACGAAGTTCCTTCCATTTGAGAGGAACTACGTCTCCGTTGGAGTGGTGTGGAGGCACAATGCTCCCCAAGAAGCCACTAGGGCCACCGTATTCTCCTCACGCCCTCACACAATGCGAGATGCCATGATTCCACTATTGGTGCCCTTGGAGGCGGCGACCGGAACTTTACAAACAAGGTTGGGGCAGTCTCCACAACTTAATTGGAGGCTCCCAACGACACCACGAAGCTTCACCAGAATGGAATTTGGCTCCGCGGTGACCTCAACCGTCTAGGGTGCTCAAACACCCAAGAGTAACAAGATCGACAAGGGATTAGTGGGGGGGGATCAAATTTCTCTTGGTGGAAGTGTAGATCGGGGCCTTCTCAACCAATCCCTCGAAAATCAACAAGTTTGATTGGCTAGGGAGAGAGATTGGGCGAAAATGGAGCTTAGAGCAACAATGGAGCTTTGGGATGGAACTGGTAGTCAACTCAGAGAAGAAGACTCCCCTTTTATAGTGATAGGACAAATCCAACCGTTATTCACTTACTCAGCCCGCGACGTGCGGTACTACCGCACCAGACATGCGGTACTACTGCAAGGGCCTGCGGTACTACTGCGGGGCACTGCGGTACTACCGCATGCGCGGCAAGAGCTAGACCAACCCTGATGCGTTGACGCAAAGAGCGGTAGTGTAACATCCCAAATTTTCAATTTGGAATGTTATACATAGGTCATTCATGCATATCATATTTTATTGCATTTTCGTTTCGCAATCCTCAAAATCCTAAGCAACTCAAGGACCCTCGGAGAGAGTTGGGGATTTCCCCGGTTTTCATATTTGATTTTTATCAAATAATGAATCGAGGATTTGGATTTTATTTGCATTAGAAAAATTGCACATTTTCAAAATTGCATTTTAGGGCCAAGAAAATGTTCATCTCGTTCTAAATATTTTATTTAGACGGTGAAAATTTGTTTTGGCATTTTTAGGTTTTTATTTTATTTTCTAGGGTTTTATTTCTGTCGGCGTAATTATTTAAAAAAAATGTTTCCCGCGCCCGACTGGGCCGAAGGCCCAGCCGAGCCAGGCCGGCCCGAGCCGCCCCCGCCCCGGCGCGCGTGCGCCGCCTCGCCGCCGCTCGGACCGGAGTCCGAGCCGGACTCCGCCTCCGTCGCGTCTTGCCCCCTCCCCCAAGTCGCCGCCCTGCCCCCTTTATAAGCCGCCACCCCGCTGCCCCAAACCACCACCACCACCGCAGCCACCGCCGCCACAAGCCGCAGTCACCGCCGCCGCAACCTAGCGCCGCTGCAGCCTAGCGCCGCCGCCGCCGCTTGCCGCCGCCGCCGCCTGCCTCGCCGCCGCCGCAGCCGAGCGCCGCCGCCGCCGAGCCCCGCTGCCCACGAGTCGCCGCCGCCGCCCAAGCCCGCCCCGCCGGAGCCCTCGCCGGAGGTACCGCGCCGGTTCCGAGCCGCCGTTTTTTTAAAAACCCTAGATCCATTTTTTTTCGGTTCGCCAGTTTTTCTCGGTTCTTCTAGTTAGAGGACGTTCGTCCATACGTTCATTTTAACGAACGGTTTTCACCCGTTAGTTACAGCTAACGAACGCTTGTTCGTTAGTCTGTTCATCAGTTTTCTTTTTGTCGGATTTTATCCGCAGTTTTCTCGATCGCGATTTCTAATCCGATCCTAGTTTCTGTTTATCTTTTCGCTCGTTAGTCGGAATCAGGCGATTCAAGCGCCTAGATCTTCGTCTCGAAACCCTCTTTCTGTTTAATCAACTTGAACAAGTTTTTGCTACTGTAAAATTTGACCTAGGTCCAGATTAGTAAACGGATCTTGTTTCTTTCACCGTTTGAGTTTCGTTGCTCTGTTTGATTTGATTCTTTTTGCTAACCGGAGTTCTTAAGTTGAACTTTCCGGTCAACCTCTTTTATTTGAGTTTTGCTTGCGCATCTTTGCTTGTTGCTTATGTATATTATTGTTTGTTTGCGATAGAACACCCGGAGTGCGAAGCATGCTACTACGAGTCCCTAGGTTTTGCGGATCGTCAGCAAGGCAAGTAACACATTGATCATACTCTTTTCATACCCAGTTTTTATGCATTAGTTCCAATCCTCAAACATTGCATGATTAGGATGTCATTAACTTGTGGGTTGGGAAGTAGTTATTGAGGTAGAACCTATTACCCTGTTACTATCAAACCCTTGGGAGTTACTTCTACGCGTTGCTTATATTACTATGCCATGCTATGCTCGTAGACGTGGTTCACGTTTGAGTGAAATCCATGACAGATGTGAGATTGTTAATTAATGGTTCAACTTAAGGTGGCAACTTAAATAAACATATGGGTGGATTGAGGCACCTGGGGAACCCAGTGTTGTCTGTTTTTTTGAATCTCGGGGTACCCGTGTGATCTTCCTATGGACCGCCACCCAGGCTCAAAGGAAACTGAGATGATTCATGCTAGAAACTTCCGTGTGCAGCCACAAGCTATTATGGGCTCTAGCATAGTTAAGTAAGTTACGTGAAGCTCTTGAAGAGGTAGATCAGCAGGTAGTGGGTTTTGTAGGTTTGGTATGGTCTACCCGGAGTAGAGAGTTAATGTTTCTGAAAGACTATGTCTCGGTCATCCGTTTCTCAAACACCTTGTAGTGCGAGAAATCCAACGGAGGCGATCGAGTCTTGTGGGGAAAAGTGCGCAAACCTCTGCAGAGTGTGCAATCTAATCATGGTTAGCCGTGTCCCCGATTATGGACAATCTTGAGTATCTGGTACTTGGGTTATCACATGTATCTCATCACTTTTAATTAACATTGTTGGGTTGTTAATTACTTTAATTGGGATTGAGTTGGGGTTACCTTCTCAATATTTGTTTCAACCACCATGATAGTTAAATTAAAATCTATTCCTTTGTTGTAGGGAAAAATTGGCTTTTCGCAAAAACTATAACCCTAGAGCTTTCCACCAGCCAAATATGCATGTAGTATTAGCATTATTCTGTTCATGCTCTACTATGTTATATTGCCAGCATATTCCATGTGCTGACCCGTTTTCGGGCTGCAACGTATTATGTTGCAGACTTTTCAGACGAGGAGTAAGGTTCGTTAGGTCATTGCCGTGCAGCTCAGCTATGCCGTTGGAGTTGATGGACTCGCTTTATCTTCCAAGACTTCCACTGTTATCGCATTAGATGGCCTTAAGCCATATTATTGTAATAAGTTCTCTCTTGAGACATTCGATGTAATAAGTGTGTGATTGCTACTCTGTTATAAATCCTTCGAGTACTGTGTGTGTCAGCATTACCGATCCAGGGATGACATTGAAGCACAGAGACTTGATCGTTTGAGGTCGGGTCGCTACAAGATGGTATCAGAGCACACGCTGAGTGTAGAACACGACCACTAAGCTAAACCATAGGTCACACTTCTCTTCTCATTTCTGACTCCTCTTCAATTTCTACTCTTTAGGATGACGGAGATGAAGAACAAGTTTACCCAACCGGATGAAGACACATCTTTTGGACGCCACTTGAAGGAAGTCACTAGGTACTTGAACATTGGAATACCAAGCTTCACCGAGACATACAACGCTACCTTGCCAGAAGAGGAGCGCTGGATGATTCAAGTACAAGTTCCAGGAAGGACGTTCTCGCCAACTTCTAAACCCATAGAATTTTCTTTTGAAGCACCCACCTGGAGTCCAGGCAAGAGCATGGCATCCCACATTACCATGGGACGCATTGGAGAAGTCTACAACAGGAACTTAAGGACACTATCTACCAAATATGTGGGCGCCAAGACGAGCAATGGGAAGTAATCAGCACCAAGAAGGATAGATCCATTGCAGCTTCCATCTAGGAGTTAAACTAGCACATTCGACGCCAGGAGAACCAGATGTGCGCGGACATGATGGACTTGAAGAAGGCAAAGACTAGGATCATCGAGCTGGAGGAAGAACTCAAGTTTACACGCGATGGATATGAGGAAGAAATCAAGACACCACTGGAGAAGAATGATGACCTGGTTAAGAAGATCGGAGTATTCATGGGAGGTCCAGCACCTGGAGTAGAAGATGACGATTCCACTTGCCCGGACAACTACATCATCATTGACGACACCGATTCCGATCCAAGTGATGATGACTTCGAAGACGAAGCTGGAGCAGATATCATGGAGTCTTCCACCGATCAAAATTTCTAGAGGACCACCATATATTAGTAGTATTTCCCCATGTATTTAGTAGTAGTTGAGCACTTTTGCGATAGTTCCATACCGCTTGTATGCCCTTGCTTGATTGATTGAGTGAAATGATTGTGTTTGTCTCGTGTGCATATGGGTAGTGCTTTCTCATTAGACCCCTTTTCTATTCTGATCTCTTCCATCTAAACCCATCAGATGCCTCCGAGACGTGACCCCGATTTTGTTTTCCCACCGGAGCTCACCCAATTGATCCAGCAGCAGAATACTTTGATGCAATTGCTAGTTCAGAACCAGGGCAACAACAACAACAACAACAACAACAACAACAACAACCCGCCACCAGTGGACAACCTAGCCCGCTTTCTAAGGTTACAACCGCCGGTGTTTTCCAGTAGCACCGAGCCTATAGTTGTAGATGATTGGCTCCGCGGGATTGGAAGGGAGTTAACCACTACGGGATGCACTGATGCTGAGAAGGTGCGTTTTGCCGCACATCAGTTGGATGGACCAGCGGCATCATGGTGGGAGAATTACACTATCACCTACCCCATAGCCACGGTGACATGGGACCAATTTCAGCAAGCTTCCCGCACAGCCCATGTCTCAACCGGAGCTATGCAGATGAAGAAGCGGGAGTTCCGCAACTTATGCCAGGGGAACCGTACTGTGGCTCAGTATGCGGATGAGTTTAGCAAGTTATCACTATGCCCCTGATGATGTGGCTACAGATGCCGCGAAGTAGGAGAAGTTTATGGAAGGGCTGAATGACGAGATGAGCATGCAGTTGATGGTAGCAACCTTCAACAACTACCAGGAGTTGGTAGACAAGGCTCTTATGATTGAAGGGAAGCAGCAGCAAATTGAGAGCCGTAAGAGGAAGTACGGACAAGGGAAGTATAACTCAGGAGCTCAGCTGAAGCCTCGCCTAACCCTGAACTCGGGAGGACTAGTTCATAACCATGGAGGTCACAACCACGCTGGAGGGGGATCGCATAACCACAATGGTGCTAAGAATGGGAATGGGAACGGAGCTAACAACAACCAGAACCGCTCCAACCCAGCCACACCCTCCAAAAGAGATCTAAGTCAAGTTACTTGCTTTAAGTGCGGGAAGACAGAGCACTATGCCAATGATTGCCCTGAAGAAAGGAATGGAAACGGAAATGGGAGCTCGGGGAAGAAGCCTAATCCATTCAACAAAGGACAAGTGAACCACGTTAACGTGGAGGAGGTTGAAGAGCAGCCGGATGCGGTAATAGGTAAGTTTTTGGTTAAGTCATTTACCGCTCTTATTCTTTTCGATACTGGTGCATCGCATTCATACATATCAAGGGGATTCGTGGATAAGTTTAAACTATCAACCCAAACCCTTAGGACCCCTCTCTTAGTGAGTTCACCTGGAGCAGAATACATGGCTAGCCGATGGTGCAACCAGATATCCTTAACCATTGGTACACATGTTTTTCTGTCCGACCTAATTATCTTAGAGTCACAAGGTTTGGATGTGATATTGGGTATGGACTGGATGTCAAAGTATGGAGGAAGCATTGACTGTGCTAGTAAGTCGATTTATCTCACCACCCAGGAGGGAAAAAGGATTAAGTATGTATCTAGGCATGTGCCTAGGAGGAGCCAAGTGAATGCCCTTACGGGAGTTGTTCAGGAGGAAGTGCCTGTAGTGAAGGATTACCCGGATGTTTTTCCAGAGGAGTTACCAGGCATGCCACCGAATAGAGACATTGAGTTTCTAATAGAGCTATTGCCAGGTACCGGACCAATATCCAAGAGACCCTATCGGATGCCCGCGAATGATCTGGAGGAAATTAAGAAACAGATCAAGGAGTTATTGGAGAAAGGGTACATTCAAAGAAGTTCATCACCTTGGGGAGCCCCAATGCTTTCGGTTGAGAAGAAGGATAAATCCCTAAGGATGGTTGTTGATTATCGAGCTTTGAATGAAGTGACGATTAAGAACAAGTACCCACTGCCGATGATCAACGATCTGTTTGATCAGCTGCAAGGAGCTAAAGTGTTCTCGAAGATCGATCTGCGATCAGGATACCATCAGTTGAAGATTCAAGAGAAGGATATACCAAAGACATCGTTCACCATGCGGTATGGATTATACGAGTATACGGTCATGTCGTTTGGACTGACTAACGCCCCTGCCTATTTCATGAGCATGATGAACAAGGTGTTCGTGGAATATTTGGACAAGTTTGTTGTGGTGTTTATAGATGATATTATGGTATACTCAAAGAATGAAGAGGAGCATAAAGAGCATTTGCGATTAGTTCTCGAGAAACTCAGGGAACACCAGTTGTATGCTAAGTTTAGCAAATGCGAATTTTGGTTGACGGAAGTCAGATTCCTTGGACATGTTATATCAGGGGAAGGAATAGCAGTGGACCCCAGCAAGGTTTAGTCAGTCACTGAATGGTTGGCACCCACTTCAGTTAGCGAGATCCGTAGTTTCCTTGGACTCGCAGGATACTACCGGAGATTCATTGAGAATTTCTCTAAGATTGCGAAGCCAATGACTGAACTATTGAAGAAGGACACTAAGTTTAAATGGACAGAAGATTGCGAGGCAAGTTTCCAGGAGTTGAAGAAACGTTTGACTACAGCCCCAGTGCTAACACTGCCAGATATACATAAGGATTTCCAAGTGTATTGTGATGCCTCTCGCTTAGGACTTGGATGTGTGCTTATGCAGGATGGAAGAGTTGTTTCGTTTGCCTCACGACAACTAAAACCTCATGAGTTGAACTATGCCACGCATGATTTGGAGCTAGCAGCCGTAGTGCATGCATTAAAGACTTGGAGACATTACCTTATTGGAAACCGTTGTGATGTGTACACGGATCATAAGAGTTTGAAGTACATTTTCACACAGAAGGAGCTGAACCTTAGACAGAGGAGATGGTTGGAGCTTATAAAGGATTACGACATGAAGCTCCACTATCATCCCGGAAAGGCCAATGTCGTAGCAGACGCTTTGAGCCGGAAGAGTTATGCCAATATCCTTGAAAGTAAGGGATTGCCGAAGGAGTTAGCAGAGGATATCATGGAACTTTGGTTGGAGATTGTTCCAAGAGGTTTCGTTGCAACAATGGAGGTTCAGTCTACATTGTTGGGCAAGATTCGAGAAGCTCAGAAGGATGACAAAGAGATTGCCGATATAAAGGAAAAGATGGGCAAAGGAAAGTCCAAAGGTTTTCGTGAGGATGAGCACGATACCTTATGGTTTGAGGATCGAGTTTATGTGCCCAATAACCCAAAGATCAGGAAGTTAATACTTCAGGAGGCTCACGACTCACCATACTCGATACACCCAGGAAACACCAAGATGTATTTGGATTTGAAGGAACGTTTCTGGTGGAATGGTATGAAGAAGGATATTGCCGAGTACGTAGCCGTATGTGATGTATGTCAGAGAGTGAAGGCAGAGCATCAGAAGCCAGTAGGACTGTTACAGCCTATGCTGATACCCGAATGGAAGTGGGATAAACTTGGCATGGACTTTATCACCGGATTGCCTAGGACCAAAGCAGGATATGATTCAATATTGGTAGTAGTTGATCGCTTGACCAAAGTGGCTCACTTCATCCCAGTGAAAACCACTTATACGAGTGCGAAGTTGGCCAAGATATATATGTCCAGGATCGTATGTCTGCATGGAGTTCCGAGGATCATCGTATCAGATTGAGGAACACAGTTTACTTCAAAGTTTTGGCATCAGTTATACCAGACCTTGGGTACAAGACTGGAGTTCAGTATAACATTTCACCCGCAGACAGACGGACAGACCGGGAGAGTCAACCAGATACTGGAGGGCATGTTGAGAGCCTGTGCGCTAGATTATGGATCTAGTTGGGACGATAATTTGCCTTACGCAGAGTTCTCATACAACAATAGCTATCAAGCCAGTTTGAAGGTGGCACCGTTTGAAGCTCTATATGGACGCAGATGCAGAACGCCGTTGATGTGGGACGAGGTAGGAGACCGACAGTTGTTTGGACTAGACTTAATCAAAGAGTCTGAAGAGAAGGTTAAATTGATTCGCGATAGACTGAAGATTGCTCAGTCCAGGCAGAAGAGTTACGCAGATTCAAAACGCAAGGAGGTAACCTATGAAATTGGAGATAGAGCATACCTGCGAGTATCACCCTTACGAGGAGTGAAACGTTTTGGAGTTAAGGGAAAAATAGCCCCAAGATTTGTAGGACCGTATCATGTTTTAGAACGGATGGGAGAAGTTGCCTACAAGTTGGAATTACCTGAGGGATTGTCAGGGGTTCACGATGTGTTCCACGTTTCACTGCTGAAGAAGTGTCATGCTGAGATGGCTGATATACCGTTAAGAGATACAGTACCCTTGGAGGCGATTTAGTTGGACAGTGATTTGACTTATGAGGATAAGCCAGTTAAGATTCTTGATTTTGCCAGCCAAGTCACCCGCAGCAAGGTTATCAAGTTTTGCAAAGTTCAGTGGAGCCACCATACCGAGGATGAAGCCACCTAGGAACGAGAGGATGATCTACTCAAAGACCACCCACACCTATTTTCTAGCCAACCCGAATCTCGAGGGCGAGATTCATCTTAAGGGGGGGTAGGTTTGTAACATCCAACTTTTTAATTTGGAATGTTATACATAGGTCATTCATGCATATCATATTTTATTGCATTTTCGTTTCGCAATCCTCGAAATCCTAAGCAACTCAAGGACCCTCGAAGAGGGTTGGGGATTTCCCCAGTTTTCATATATGATTTTTATCAAATAATGAATCGAGGATTTGGATTTTATTTGCATTAGAAAAATTGCACGTTTTCAAAATTGCATTTTAGGGCCAAGAAAATGTTCATCTCGTTCTAAATATTTTATTTAGACGGTGAAAATTTGTTTTGGCATTTTTAGGTTTTTATTTTATTTTCTAGGGTTTTATTTCTGTTGGATTAATTATTTAAAAAAATGTTTCCCGCGCCTGACTGGGCCTAAGGCCCAGCCGAGCCAGGCCGGCCCGAGCCGCCACCGCCCCCGCGCGCGTGCCCCGCCCTGCCGCCGCTCGGATCGGAGTCCGAGCCGGACTCCGCCTCCGCTGCGTCTTGCCCCCTCCCCCAAGTCGCCGCCCCGCCCCCTTTATAAGCCGCCACCCCGCCACCCCAAACCACCACCACCACCATAGCCACCGTCGCCCCAAGCCGCAGTCGCCGCCGCCGCGTGCCTCGCAGCCGCCGCAGCCGAGCGCCGCCGAGCCCCGCCGCCCGCGAGTCACCGCCGCTGCCCAAGCCCGCCCCGCTGGAGCCCTCGCTGGAGGTACCGCGCCGGTTCTGAGCCACTGGTTTTTAAAAAAAAACCGTTCGGTTTTATTAGAAACCCTGGATCCGTTTTTTTCGATTCGCTGGTTTTTCTCAGTTCTTCTAGTTAGCGGACGTTCGTCCATACGTTCATTTTAACGAACGATTTTCGCCCGTTAGTTACAGCTAACGAACGCTCGTTCGTTAGTCTGTTCGTCAGTTTTCTTTTTGTCGGATTTTATCCGCGATTTTCTCGATCGCGATTTCTGATCTGATCCTAGTTTCTGTTTATCTTTTCGCTCGTTAGTCGGAATCAGGCGATTCAAGCGCCCAGATCTTCGTCTCGAAACCCTCTTTCTGTTTAATCAACTTGAACAAGTTTTTGCTACTGTAAAATGTGACCTAGGTCCATATTAGTAAACAGATCTTGTTTCTTTCGCCGTTTGAGTTTCGTTGCTCCGTTTGATTTGATTCTTTTTGCTAACCGGAGTTCTTAAGTTGAACTTTCCGGTCAACCTCTTTTATTTGAGTTTTACTTGCGCATCTTTGCTTGTTGCTTATGTATGTTATTGTTTGTTTGCGATAGAACACCCGGAGTGCGAAGCGTGCTACTATGAGTCCCAAGGTTTTGCGGATCGTCAGCAAGGCAAGTAACACATTGATCATACTCTTTTCATACCCAGTTTTTATGCATTAGTTACAATCCTCAAACATTGCATGATTAGGATGTCATTAACTTGTGGGTTGGGAAGTAGTTATTGAGGTAGAACCTATTACCCTGTTACTATCAAACCCTTGGGAGTTACTTCTACGCGTTGCTTATATTGCTATGCTATGCTCGTAGACGTGGTTCGGGTTTGAGTGAAATCCATGACAGATGTGAGATTGTTAATTAATGGTTCAACTTAAGGTGGCAACTTAAATAAACATCTGGGTGGATTGAGGCACCTGGGGAACCCAGTGTTGTCTGTTTTTTTGGAAATCCCGGGGTACCCGTGTGATCTTCCTATGGACCGCCACCCAGGCTCAAAGGGAACTGAGATGATTCATGCTAGAAACTTTCGTGTGCATCCACAAGCTATTATGGGCTCTAGCATAGTTAAGTAAGTTACGTGAAGCTCTTGAAGAGGTAGATCAGCAGGTAGTGGGTTTTGTAGGTTTGGTATGGTCTACCCGGAGTAGAGAGTTAATGTTTCTGAAAGACTATGTCTCGGTCATCCGTTTCTCAAACACCTTGTAGTGCGAGAAATCCAACGGAGGCGATCGAGTCTTGTGGGGAAAAGTGCGCAAACCTCTGCAGAGTGTGCAATCTAATCATGGTTAGCCGTGTCCCCGATTATGGACAATCTTGAGTATCTGGTACTTGGGTTATCACATGTATCTCATCACTTTTAATTAACATTGTTGGGTTGTTAATTACTTTAATTGGGATTGAGTTGGGGTTACCTTCTCAATATTTGTTTCAACCACCATGATAGTTAAATTAAAATCTATTCCTTTGTTGTAGGGAAAAATTGGCTTTTCGCAAAAACTATAACCCTAGAGCTTTCCACCAGCCAAATATGCATGTAGTATTAGCATTATTCTGTTCATGCTCTACTATGTTATATTGCCAGCATATTCCATGTGCTGACCCGTTTTCGGGCTGCAACGTATTATGTTGCAGACTTTTCAGACGAGGAGTAAGGTTCGTTAGGTCATTGCCGTGCAGCTCAGCTATGCCGTTGGAGTTGATGGACTCGCTTTATCTTCCAAGCCTTTCGCTGTTATCGCATTAGATGGCCTTAAGCCATATTATTGTAATAAGTTCTCTCTTGAGACATTCGATGTGATAAGTGTGTGATTTCTACTCTGTTATAAATCCTTCTTGTACCGTGTGTGTCAGCATTACCGATCCAGGGATGACACTGAAGCACAAAGACTTGACCGTTTGAGGTCGGGTCGCTACAGGTAGAACCGCCGGAGCGGTACTACCGCTCCCCCTTGCAGTATTACCGCAAGGCAGGGTTTGTCTGGGCTGGGAAGGCATGGACGAATAAAAATACATCCATGACTACTTCCGCTGAGAAAAGATCTATGCAAAACTCCGACACAGTACTACCACAAGCAGGGAGCGGTACTTCCGCCCCTACTTCCGCTCGTGCTGTTGTGCCTGGCCAGAGGCCACGGTACTACCGCGCCCGTGGAGCAGTTCTACCGCAAGGGCCTACGGTACTACCGCGACCACGGCCGGTACTACCGTGGGCCACTGTGGTACTACTGCTTCTCTGAGTAGTACTACCGCATGCCACAGCACAACAAACACTAGGAGTCCTTCATTTTGCAGAGACACGGATAAACGGTGGTTGCTCCAAAGGTGCAAGGGAAAGGGGGTGCAAAAGGAATAGACGTGTACGTGATGATTCCACCCAAACCTTTCCAATGTGGATCCCCTCTTAGTAGTACGGCTATCCTACGACTCAAATCCACTGAAAAGAAACGTAGGGAAAACTCCGTCTTCACTAGACTCTGAGGGGCAACGAATCGTCTTGTGCCTAAATCATGAGATATCTGAAAAGCTCAATGCTCACGATTAGTCCGCAAATGCATTGTCATCAATCACCAAAACCACTTAGGGATAAATATGCCCTTACAATCTCCCCCTTTTTGGTGGATTGATGACAATACAGGATTTGCACATAGGGATATTAAATGAAACATAGGCAAACCCAACATGTATAAAATATAGACGGGCTCCCCCTAGATGTGTGCTCTCTAGAGAGATGCCTTGGACTGCACGACACACATAGTAGGATCGACACTCCCCCTATATTTTATAGACGAGGCATATCTTGCAATAATATAACTAACACTAAGCAAGGAGGCAAGGTAATGAATATGAGCATAAAGTAACGGGCACAAGATAGCATAGGCTCACGGGCTATTAAGCATGAAAGATAATAAGATAAGCTAGAGTGCATATGTCTTACACCATATGATAGGGAACCATGTTTACGAGCACAAACCAAACCAAAGCAAACGAGGTCCAACATAATGAAAGCAAAGCGACAAAGCGAAAGAGGACACGACACAAGACTCGCAAATCCTACACTCTTCCCCCTTTGGCATCGAGACACCAAAAAGGCAGAGAGGACACCTACGACACAGGTGGTAGCTCAGCTGCAGCGATCACTCATCACGCTCCTCGTCGGTCTCGGCAGTGGGAATGGGCTCCTCCTCTGACTCGGTCCACTGGTAACCCTGCTTCGCCATCCAGGTAGCCTCAGGAGTGATGACCCTCTCGGACCCGCTCGACACGTGCTCGCCGAACATCCTCAAGATCCTCTTGTCTCGCCGGCGACTCTCCTTCTGAGCAACATGGGACTTGTACTGTCCCTTGGCCTACATGCAGAACAAAGCCTTCATCTTGTTCTTCAGCTTCTTAGCCCAAGTGGGCTCAGACGATGGAGGAGTGTATCCATCAGAATTGTCCTCATCCGCCTCCTCCTCCGCGAGCTCATCCTCATCCACATCCATCCTAGCAGCCTCTGCCTCAGCCTAGGTAGTGGTGTTAGCCCACTTGTTCTTGATGCGCAGCTTGATAGGCTCATGACGAATCCAGTTGGGGGCTTCAAACTCTTCATCGAGATAGAGCTGCTCCCAAGTCTTTGAGATCAAGAGATGCAGGTAAGGTCCATAGATGGGCACCTTACGGTTGAGCACGACAAACTATAGCTCACACCACATGATGTGTGAGACATCAAGTGGTTCCGTCTGATGGAGACGCGCCTTCTCACAGATGAGCATCATGTCCACAAGATAAGCATGTACCTTATCCTTGTCACCAATGCGCGAAAAGAGGGAGTTGCGGAAGATCCGGTGCACGATGTCAAGAAATGGATTCAACACCCAAGTCTTCTTGTTAGTGCCAAGCTTCTTCTCAACAAGGTACGACTGAAGCTTGTGCTTGCTGGCCGACTCGGGGTTGGCATGAGGGCGGACACCAACGGGCGAATTGAGCCCCTCATCACGAACATGCAGCAGCGCCATGAACTCCTTCCACTTAGCAGTCATCCTTTGCCCATTGGTCATCCACATCATGGTCCGTTCCTCATCAGGATGGAAGTGGACCGACGCAAAGAACTATGCCACAATCTCTGGGTCATAGTCCATGTGAAACGTGAGCAAGTCCTCAATGCCAAATTGCTCCACCAGGTCCAAAGCCTCACCAAAATATTCCCGGTGGTTATCCTTCCTCATGTGAACCATGTCAATCCAGTGCACGTTGACGTAGATGTTCTGCTTGGCCTTGATCACATCCAGGAAGATAAGGTTCTGTTGCTTGGTCCAAAACAACTCATTCCCTTTGAAATTCTCGCGGGGCTTCACATAGGGGTTGATCCTCCGGTGAGTGATAAACTCGGCTAGAGGAATCTCATCCATGTCCATTGTTGGCTCCTTGGTCTTGGTGGCGGTTGACTTGGTCCTGCGTTGGGGGGCACTGGAGCCCTCTAGAGCCTCCTCTGGGTTGCGCAGGTGCTTCGAGTCCATGTCACGGCTGGGATTCAAACGACGGACATTAGAACCGGAGCCACCACCTATGACACACAACACAAACACGAGAGAAACCGAGAAGGATTATTGCAAAGACGAGGGCCAAAACCAAATGAAACAAGCAAACACGGGATTTGGAAGAACAAAACAGCAAAGTTTGCAAATCTACGGTAGTACCGGACAGGCTCACAGAAGTAAAAAATTACAACCGCTCCAGCCGCGGTAGTACTGTGCCAGAGTGACACGGTAGTACCGCGCCTGGAGCGGAAGTAATTTTTTACTTCCGCGCCCCGGGAAGCGGTAGTACCGCGCCGAGGTCAGTTCATGGGTGAGGGTGCGGTAGTACCACTCCAAGAGGAGCGGTAGTACCACACGGATTTGACAGCCACATGAACAGCAGGTCTGGATATGGATCCGGATCTAGAAAAAACCACAACACTAGAACGGTACTGCCGTTGATCAAACTATACTATTGTATCATTCCAAATAGCATGTCTACTGCACTAGCAATCTCCTACAATCCTCTCTTGCAAAGATTTAGCCAAAAATCACACGAACTACACATGTATATCCCTAAGACCTAGAAGCTCAAGAACGGAACAAAAAGGGAAGGACTTGGGGAAATACCGGGGTCCATGGCAAGAGAGCGAGGTGGGGAACGATCCCACCGGTCGGAATGCGAGGAGAGTGGCCTGAGATGGAGATCCGGCGAGGTCCTCTGGCGCCGTTCTTGGGTAGGAGAGAGAGAGAGAGACGGGGTGGGGAAAAGAGATGAATGGGTATGGGGGAGTTGGAACTCCCCCTGCCCCGCTCTTAACCCCCACCCACTCGCGATGGCGCGGTAGTACTGCCGATCCTTGCAGTAGTACCGCGGGTCCTCGCGGTAGTACCGCTCGCTAGGCGGTAGTACCGCTCTTCCAGCGGCAGTAAAAAATTACTGTCGCAATGGAAGCGGTAGTACCATGCCTAGGATGCATCTATGCACGCGCACAGAGCAGCCTATCTCTTGCGGTAGTACCGTGGCTTGCCACGGTAGTACCGTACCCCCAAGAAAGTGCAGGTTTTAGAAACAAGAGAGGAAAATGGCCTTTGCAATGCAACCTTCAAGCAACCGAACACACAAACTCAAACACAAACTAGGCTCGAAGAAAAGAAAGGCAAAAGACAACAAGGACCAAACACGAGACACAACCTCTCCAAAGAGAGGGCGGTGGCCGGAGCCACCTATGTTTGAGTCAATTGGTATGGCACCGCGAAGAATTATCCTTGGGCCCATGACCAAAACTCATCTTTGAAGCACAAGTACCATAAAAAATGGCTAATGTGAAAGAGTTGATCAATTTATGCATAATGGGGGAGGGAGAGTTCATTGAGAGAACAACACTCCCCCTATGTCCATGCCTACACCTAAACAAGATATCAAGATGAGTATGGTGGGGTGTGCAAGGGTTCAAGCCACATTGCTCGAATCAATTATATTTAGCTCATGCCTTAACTCGCGAAATCTTGCTTCATCCAAGGGCTTCGTGAAGATATCTGCAAGGTTATCATGAGTGTTGACATAGTTGAGCTCGATCTCCCCTCACCTAATATGATCCTGGATGAAGTGATACCGAACCTCAATATGCTTCGTCTTGAAGTGTTGCACTGGGTTGAGAGAAATCTTGATGGCACTTTCATTGTCACACCAAAGAGTCACTTTGTCACAAATGACATTGTAATCCTTTAAAGTTTGCCTCATCCATAGAAGTTGTGCACAACAACTACCGGCGGCCACATACTCCGCTTCGGTGGACAAGAGAGACACGCAACTTTGCTTCTTGGAAGACCAACTCACCAAAGAGCAACCAAGGAATTGGCACCCTCCGGAAGTTGACTTCCTATCCACTTTATCTCCTGCCCAATCAGAGTCCGAGTAGCCTACAAGGTTGAAGTTGCTCCTCTTGGGTACCATAAGCCAAAGTTTGTGGTATGAGCCAAATATCGAAAGATTCGCTTGACCGTCACATAGTGGCTTTCCTTAGGTGCAGCTTGAAACCGTGCACAAATTCCTACACTCAACATGATATCCGGTTTAGACGCACCAAGGTAAAGCAAGGAGCCAATCATGGAGCGAAATACCTTTTGATCCACCGCTTTACCATTGGGATCTATGCCAAGTTGGCATTTGACCGACATTGGAGTGGAAGCCGGCTTGACATCACTTAGCTTGAATCTCTTGAGCATGTCTTGAGTGTATTTGGCTTGGTTGATGAAGGTTCCTTCTCTTCTTTGCTTGATTTTGAACCCGAGAAAGAACTTCAACTCTCCCATCATGGACATCTTGAACTTTGAGGTCATAAGAGCGGCAAACTCCTCATTGAAAGCTTTGTTAGGGGAACCAAAGATAATATCATCAACATATAGTTGGCATACAAACAACTCCCCTTTGACCTTCTTGGTAAAAAGAGTGGGGTCGATTTTCCCAATTTCAAACCCACGATCTTGCAACAACTCGGTAAGATGCTCATACCACGCACGTGGGGCTTATTTAAGGCCATATAGTGCCTTATCGAGTTGGTATAAATGATCGGGGAAATAGGGATCCTCGAACCCCGGGGGTTGTTTAACATACACCAACTCATTAATGGGACCATTAAGAAAAGCACTCTTCACATCCATTTGTTACAACTTAAAGTTATGATGAGAAGCATAATAAATCAATAGACGAATGGAATCAAGGCAAGCAACGGGAGCAAAGGTTTCACCATAGTCGATACCCTCAACTTGGGAGTAGCCTTGTGCTACCAACTGAGCCTTGTTGCGAACGATAATCCCATGAGCATCTTGCTTGTTCTTGAATATCCACTTGGTTCCAATGACATTATGGTTCCCCATTGGCTTTGGCACCAATCTCCACACCTTGTTGTGCTCAAAGTTGTTGAGTTCTTCATGCATTGCATTAAGCCAATCCGGATCCTCGAGTGCCTCATAGACCTTTTGGGGTTCAACACAAGAAACAAACACATGATGTTCACAATAGTTTGCTAATTGTCTACGAGTGCTTACCCCCTTTCATATGCTTCCAAGCACATTCGTCATCAGATGACCTTGGTAGTGAGCTTGGATGCAATCTTGGCGGCACGATGCTCCAATTCCTCCTCAGGAGTGAGTTGAGGAGCGGTAACTTGATCATCTTGAGCGCCGTCTTGAGCTTGTTCTTGATCTTGAGCTTGCTCTAGATCTTGAACTTGCTCGGGGGTGAGAACTTGACCTTGGGCATCACTTGGTGGTTCAACACTATCTTGAGGTTGATCTTGCCCTTGATCTTGTTCATTGGGTTGAGGGCCTTCACTTTGTTCTTCGGAAGCGTGTGGGTCTTGGGTTGGTGATGGTTCCACTTGAGTGGAACATTGTCCTTCTCCTTCGGCCACAAGGGGTTCCTCAACGGGTAGGATAAAACCAACACCCATTCTTCTTATGGCTTGGGGAGGAATTTCATCACCTACATCACAAGTACCACTTTGCTCCACATGGGAGCCGTTATTCTCATCAAACTCCATGTTACATGCCTCCTCAATAAGTACCGTGGACTTATTGAGGACACGGTAAGCATGAGAGTTTGTAGCATAACCAACAAATATGCCCTCATAAGCTCTAGCCTCAAATTTAGACGAACGAACACCTTTCTTGAAAATGAAACACTTACACCCGAACACCCAAAAGTACTTGAGGTTGGGCTTGTTACCGGTGAGTATCTCATATGGAGTTTTGTTCAAGCCTTTGCGGAGATAGAGCCGATTGGATGCATGACATGCGGTGTTGATGGCTTCGGCCCAAAAGTTGTATGGAGACTTGAACTCCGCCATCATGGTCCTTGCTGCATCCATCAACGTCTGGTTCTTCCTCTCCGCTACACCATTTTGTTGAGGGGTGTAAGGTGCAGAATATTGATGCTTGATCCCCTCATCACTAAGAAACTCATCCAAGGTGTAGTTCTTGAACTCGGTGCCGTTGTCACTTCTTATCGTCAAAATCTTTGCATTGTGTTGGCATTGAGCTTCATTTGGAAAGTCAATGACGGTTTGCTGGGTCTCACTCTTCCTCTTGAAGAAGTGTACCCGAGTGTATCTTGAATAATCATCCACAATCACCAAGCAATACTTTCTACCCCCAAGACTATCAAAGGATGGAGGCTGATATGTGTCCAATGTATCTATAATTTTTGATTGTTCCATGCTATTATATTATCAACCTTGGATGTTTTATATGCATTTATATGCTATTTTATATGATTTTTGGGACTAACCTATTTACCTAGAGCCTAGTGCAAGTTTCTATTTTTTCCTTGTTTTTGAGTTTTACAGAAAAGGAAAATCAAACGGAGTCCAATTGACCTGAAACTTCACGGAACTTATTTTTGGACCAGAAGAAGGCCATGGAGTAAAAGAGTTGGGCCAGAAGAGTCCCGGGCTGCCCACAAGGGTGGGGGGCGCGCCCACCCCCTGGGCGCGCCTCCCTACCTCGTGGACAGCCCGGAGACCCCCCTGACTTGTTCTCGACGCCAAAACCTCTTATATATACTGAAACCTCCAGAACATAACCTAGATTGGGAGTTCCGCTGCCAGAAGCCTCCGTAGCCACCGAAAACCAATCTAGACCCGTTCAGGCACCCTGCCGGAGGGGGGGGAATCCCTCTCCGGTGGCCATCTTCATCATCCCGGTGCTCTCCATGACGAGGAGGGAGTAGTTCACCCTCGGGGCTGAGGGTATGTACTAGTAGCTATGTGTTTGATCTCTCTCTCTCTCTCGTGTTCTTGATATCGCACGATCTTGATGTATGGCGAGCTTTGCTATTATAGTTGGATCTTATGATGTTTCTCCCCCTCTACTCTCTTGTGATGAATTGAGTTTTCCCTTTGAAGTTATCTTATCGGATTGAGTCTTTAAGGATTTGAGAACACTTGATGTATGTCTTGCATGTGCTTATCTGTGGTGACAATGGGTTATCACGTGATCCACTTGATGTATGTTTTGGTTATCAACTTGCGAGTTCCGTGACCTCGTGAACTTATGCATAGGGGTTGGCACATGTTTTCGTCTTGACTCTCCGGTAGAAACTTTGGGGCACTCTTTGAAGTTCTTTGTGTTGGTTGAATAGATGAATCTGAGATTGTGTGATGCATATCGTATAATCATACCCACGGATACTTGAGGTGACATTGGAGTATCTAGGTGACATTAGGGTTTTGGTTGATTTGTGTCTTAAGGTGTTCTTCTAGTATTGAATAGATCGACCAGAAAGAATAACTTTGAGGTGGTTTCGTACCCTACCATAATCTCTTCGTTTGTTCTCCACTATTAGTGACTTTGGAGTGACTCTTTGTTGCATGTTAAGGGATAGTTATATGATCCAATTATGTTATTATTGTTGAGAGAACTTGCACTAGTGAAAGTATGAACCCTAGGCCTTGTTTCCTAGCATTGCAATACCATTTACGCTCACTTTTACCACTTGCTAGCTTGCTGTTTTTATATTTTCAGATTACAAAAACCTTCATCTACCTTCCATATTGCACTTGTATCACCATCTCTTCACCGAACTAGTGCACCTATACAATTTACCATTATATTGGGTGTGTTGGGGACACAAGAGACTCTGTGCTATTTGGTTGCAGGGTTGTTTGAGAGAGACCATCTTCATCCTACGCCTCCCACAGATTGATAAACCTTAGGTCATCCACTTGAGTGAAATTTGCTACTGTCCTACAAACCTCTGCACTTGGAGGCCCAACAACGTCTACAAGAAGAAGGTTGTGTAGTAGACATCAGAGGCCCAAACAGATCCAAGTGAAGGAGCTCCAAAGGCCTCTTCGAGTAAATGATAGTCGTGGGAGGGTGAGATTTCTCATGTAGCTTTCCTTCGATACAAGCACTGCAAGCACGATCTTTGGCAAAACTAACATTTGTTAGTCCACGGACATGGTCCCCCTTGAGAAGCTTTGCAAATATCTCATATTGACATGGGCTAAACGGTGATGCCAAAGCCATCCCACATCAACTTTAAGCATTAGGCATGTCGCTGTCTTAGTGGGTCGCTCCGAGAAGTTAATCACATAGAGACCGTTCTCGACATGCCCAACAAAGGCTGCTTTAGGAGTCTTGCTCCACAAGAGGGCCACGGTATCAATATCAAAGAAAGTGGCAAAGCCCATGAGTGCAAGTTGACGAACGAAAAGTAAATTGTATGCAAGGGACTCAACAAGCATGACTTTCTCGATCGTGAGATCATGAGAAATGAAAACCTTGCCAAGTCCCAATACCTTAGAAGACGAGGCATCACCCCACTCGACATTGGTGGGCATAGTTGGAATCTTGTGCACATCCACTACCAAGTCCTTGCTTCCGGTCATATGATTAGTGGCTCCAATATCGAGCAACCAAGATCACCCATCGGAAGCAAACACCTATAAGAGATCAATGTGTTGGGGAACATACTATTTCAAAATTTTACCTATGATCACACAAGATCTATCTAGGAGAAGCATCGCAACGAGCGGGGAGAGTGTTTCCATGTACCCTCGTAGACCGAAAGCGGAAGCGTTAAGTAACATGGTTGATGTAGTCGAACGTCTTCGCGATCCAACCGATCAAGTACTGAACGCACGACACCTCCGCGATCTGCACACGTTCAGCTCGATGAGGTCCCTCGAACTCTAGATCCAGCTGAGGCCGAGGGAGATTTTCGTCAGCACGACGGTGTGTTGACGGTGATGATGAAATTACCGACGCAGGGCTTCGCCTAAGCACTACGACAATATGACCGAGGTGGAAATCTGTGGAGGGGGCACCGCACATGGCTAAGATCAACTTGTGTGTCTATGGGGTGCCCCCTCCCCCATATATAAAGGAGTGGAGGAGCGGGAGGGACGGCCTCCTAGGGCACGCCCCAAGGGGGGGGGGGTTCCTACTCCTACTAGGAGTAGGTTCCCCCCTTTCCTAGTCCAACTAGGAGGGGGAAGGAAGGGGAAGAGGGAGAGAAGGAAAGGGGGGCCCTCCCCAATTCGGATTGGGCTTGGGGGGGGCGCCCCACCACTTGGCCGCCTCCTCCTCTCCTCCACTATGGCCCATGAAGGCCCATTAACTCCTCGGGGGGTTCCAGTAACTTCCCGGTACTCCGGTAAATACTCGGTACACCTCGGAACCATTTCGGTGTCCGAATATAGTCACCCAATATATCAATCTTCACGTCTTGACCATTTCGAGACTCCTCGTCATGTTCTTGATCTCATCTAGGACTCCGAACTACCTTCGGTACATCAAAACACATAAAATCGTAATACCGATCATCATCGAACGTTAAGCGTGCGGACCCTACGGGTTAGAGAACTATGTAGACATGACCGAGACTCATCTCCGGTCAATAACCAATAGCGGAACCTGGATGCTCATATTGGTTCCTACATATTCTACGAAGATCTTTATCGATCAAACCGCATAACAACATACGTTGTCCCCTTTGTCATCGGTATGTTACTTGCCCGAGATTCGATCGTCGGTATCATCATACCTAGTTCAATCTCGTTACCGACAAGTCTCTTTACTTGTTCTGTAATGCATCATCCCGCAACTAACTCATTAGTCACATTTCTTGCAAGGCTTATAGTGATGTGCATTACCGAGAGGGCCCAGCGATACCTCTCCGACAATCAGAGTGACAAATCCTAATCTCGATCTATGCCAACTCAACAAACACCATTGGAGACACTTGTAGAGCATCTTTATAATCACCCAGTTACATTGTGACATTTGATAGCACACTAAGTGTTCCTCCGGTATTCGGGAGTTGCATAATCTCATAGTCATAGGAACATGTATAAGTTATGAAGAAAGCAATAGCAATAAACTAAACGATCATAGTGCTAAGCTAACGGATGGGTCAAGTCAATCACATCATTCTCTAATGATGTGATCCCGTTCGTCAAATGACAACTCATGTTTATGGCTAGGAAACTTAACCATCTTTGATTAACGAGCTAGTCAAGTAGAGGCATACTAATGACACTCTGTTTGTCTATGTATTCACACATGTACTAAGTTTCCGGTTAATACAGTTCTAGCATGAATAATAAACATTTGTCATGATATAAGGAAATATAAATAACAACTTTATTATTGCCTCTAGGGCATATTTCCTTTAGTCTCCCACTTGCACTAGAGTCAATAATCTAGATTACACTGTAATGATTCTAACACCCATGGAGTCTTAGTGCTGATCATGTTTTGCTCGTGAGAGAGGCTTAGTCAACGGGTCTGCAACATTCAAATCCGTATGTATCTTGTAAATCTCTATGTCTCCCTCCTTGACTTGATCGCGGATGGAATTGAAGCGTCTCTTAATGTGCTTGGTTCTCTTGTGAAATCTGGATTCCTTTGCCAAGGCAATTGCACCAGTATTGTCACAAAAGATTTTCATTGGACCCGATGCACTAGGTATGACACCTAGATCGGATATGAACTCCTTCATCCAGACTCCTTCATTTGATGCTTCCGAAGCAGCTATGTATTCCGCTTCGCACGTAGATCCTGCCACGACGCTTTGCTTAGAACTGCACCAACTGACAGCCCCACCATTCAATAAAAATACATATCCAGTTTGTGACTTAGAGTCATTTGGATCAGTGTCAAAGCTTGCATCGAGGTAACCGTTTACGACGAGCTCTTTGTCACCTCCATAAACGAGAAACATATCCTTAGTCCTTTTCAGGTATTTTAGGATGTTCTTGACCGCTGTCCAGTGATCCACTCCTGGATTACTTTGGTACCTCCCTGCTAAAATAATAGCAAGGCACACATCAGGTCTGGTACACAGCATTGCATACATGATAGAACCTATGGCCGAAGCATAGGGAATGACTTTCATTTTCTCTCTATCTTCTGCAGTGGTCGGGCATTGAGTCTGACTCAACTTCACACCTTGTAACACAGGCAAGAACCCTTTCCTTGCTTGATCCATTTTGAACCTCTTCAAAACTTTATCAAGGTATGTGCTTTGTGAAAGTCCAATTAAGCGTCTTGATCTATCTCTATAGATCTTGATGCCCAATATATAAGCAGATTCACCGAGGTCTTTCATTGAAAAATTCTTATTCAAGTATCCTTTTATGCTATCCAGAAATTCAGTATCATTTCTAATTAACAATATGTCATCCACATATAATATTAGAAATGCTACAGAGCTCTGACTCACTTTCTTGTAAATACAGGCTTCTCCAAAGGTCTGTATAAAACCATATGCTTTGATCACACTATCAAAGCGTATATTCCAACTCTGAGATGCTTGCACCAGTCCATAAATGGATTGTTGGAGCTTACACACTTTGTTAGCACCTTTTGGATCGACAAAACCTTCTGGTTGCATCATATACAACTCTTCTTTAAGATATCCATTAAGGAATGCAGTCTTGACCTCCATTTGCCAAATTTCATAATCATAAAATGCAGCAATTGCTAACATGATTTGGCTGGACTTAAGCATCACCATGGGTGAGAAGGTCTCATCATAGTCAACTCCTTGAACTTGTCGAAAACCTTTCACAACAAGTCGAGCTTTGTAGACAGTAACATTACCGTCAATGTCAGTCTTCTTCTTGAAGATCCATTTATTCTCTATGGCTTGCCAATCATCGGGCAAGTCAACCAAAGTCCACACTTTGTTCTCATACATGGATCCCATCTCAGATTTCATGGCCTCAAGCCATTTTGCAGAATCTGGGCTCATCATCGCTTCCTCATAGTTTGTAGGTTCGTCATGGTCAAGTAACATGACTTCCAGAACAGGATTACCGTACCACTATGGTGCGGATCTTACTCTGGTTGACCTACGAGGTTCAGTAGTAACTTGATCAGAAGTATCATGATCATCATCATTAGCTTCCTCACTAATTGGTGTATGAATCACTCGAACTGATTTCTATGATGAACTACTTTCCAATAAGGGAGCAGGTACAATTACCTCATCAAGTTCTACTTTCCTCCCACTCACTTCTTTTGAGAGAAACTCCTTCTCTAGAAAGGATCCATTCTTAGCAACGAATATTTTGCCTTCGGATCTGTGATAGAAGGTGCACCCAACAGTCTCCTTTGGGTATCCTATGAAGACACATTTCTCCGATTTGGGTTCGAGCTTATCAAGTTGAAGCTTTTTCACATAAACATCGCAGCCTCAAACTGTAAGAAACGACAACTTGGGTTTCTTGCCAAACCACAATTCATATGGTGTCGTCTCAACGGATTTCGATGGTGCCCTATTTAACGTGAATGCAACCATCTCTAAAGCATAACCCCAAAATGATAGCGGTAAAACAGTAAGAGACATCATAGATCGCACCATATCTAATAAAGTGCGGTTACGACATTCGGACACACCATTACGTTGTGGTGTTCCAGGTGGCATGAGTTGCGAAACTATTCCGCATTGTTTCAAATGAAGACCAAACTCGTAACTCAAATATTCTCCTCCATGATCAGATCGTAGAAACTTTATTTTCTTGTTACGATGATTTTCCACTTCACTCTGAAATTCTTTGAACTTTTCAAATGTTTCAGACTTATGTTTCATCAAGTAGACATACCCATATCTGCTCAAATCATCTATGAAGGTCAGAAAATAACGATACCCGCCACGAGCATCAACATTCATCAGACCGCATACATCAGTATGTATTATTTCCAATAAGTCTGTTGCTCGTTCCATTGTTCTGGAGAACAGAGTTTTAGTCATCTTGCCCATGAGGCATGGTTCGCAAGCATCAAGTGATTCATAATCAAGTGATTCCAAAAGCCCATCAGCATGGAGTTTCTTCATGCGCTTTACACCAGTATGACCTAAACGACCGTGCCACAAATAATTTGCACTATCATTATTAAACTTATATCTTTTGGCTTTAATACTATGAATATGTGTATCACTACTATCAAGATTTAGTAAAAATAGACCACTCATAAAGGGTGCATGACCATAAAAGATATTACTCATATAAATAGAACAACCATTATTCTCTGATTTAAATGAATAACCGTCTCGCATCAAACAAGTTCTAGATATAATGTTCATGCTTAATGCTGGCACCAGATAACAATTATTCAGGTCTAAAACTATTTCCCACGTGCATCGTTACCTCGTCCTTAGCCAATCTTCGCTTAAACCGTAGCCCCTGTTTCGAGTTGCAAATATTAGCAACAGAACTAGTATCAAATACCCAGGCGCTACTGCGAGCATTAGTAAGGTACACATCAATAACATGCATATCAAATATACCTTTCACTTTGCCATCCTTCTTATCCGCCAAATACTTGGGGCAGTTGCGCTTCCAGTGACCAGTCCCTTTGCAGTAAAAACACTCAGTCTCAGGCTTAGGTCCAGACTTGGGCTTCTTCACTTGAGCAGCAACTTGCTTGCCGTTCTTCTTGAAGTTCCCCTTCTTCCCTTTTCCCTTCTTCTTGAAACTGGTGGTCTTGTTGACCATCAACACTTGATGCTCCTTCTTGATTTCTACCTCCGTAGCCTTTAGCATCGCGAAGAGCTCGATAATTGTCTTATCCATCCCTTGCATATTATAGTTCATCACGAAGCTTTTGTAGCTTGGTGGCAGTGATTGAAGAACTCTGTCAATGATACTATCATCAGGAAGATTAACTCGCATTTGAGTCAAGTGGTTGTGGTACCCAGACATTCTGAGTATATGTTCACTGACAGAACTATTCTCCTCCATCTTGCAGCTATAGAACTTATTGGAGACTTCATATCTCTCAATCCGGGCATTTGCTTGAAATATTAACTTCAACTCCTGGGACATCTCATATGCTCCATGACGTTCAAAACATCGTTGAAGTCCCGGTTCTAAGCCGTAAAGCATGGCACACTAAACTATCGAGTAGTCATCAACACGTGTCTGCCAGGCATTCACAATGTCTGTAGTTGCTGGTGCGGGTGGTACACCTAGCGGTGCTTCCAGGACGTAATTCTTCTGTGCAGCAATGAGGATAATCCTCAAGTTACAGACCCATTCTGTGTAGTTGCTACCATCATCTTTCAGCTTAGCTTTCTCTAGGAACGCATTAAAATTCAACGGAACAACAACACGGGCCATTTATCTACAATAACATAGACATGCAAAATACTATCAGGTACTAAGTTCATGATAAATTAAAGTTCAATTAATCATATTACTTAAGAACTCCCACTTAGATAGACATCCCTCTAATCATCTAAGTGATCACGTGATCCATATCAACTAAACCATGTCCGGTCATCACGTGAGATGGAGTAGTTTTCAATGGTGAACATCACTATGTTGATCATATCTACTATATGATTCACGCTCGACCTTTCGGTCTCAGTGTTCCGATGCCATATATGCATATGCTAGGCTCGTCAAGTTTAACCCGAGTATTCTGCTTGTGCAAAACTGGCTTGCACCCGTTGTATGTGAACATAGAGCTTATCACACCCGATCATCACGTGGTGTCTCGGCACGACGAACTGTAGCAACGGTGCATACTCAGGGAGAACACTTATACCTTGAAATTTAGTGAGAGATCATCTTATAATGCTACCGCCGTACTAAGCAAAATAAGATGCATAAAGGATAAACATCACATGCAATCAATATAAGTGATATGATATGGCCATCACCATCTTGTGCCTTTGATCTCCATCTCCAAAGCACTGTCATGATCACCATCGTCACTGGCTTGACACCTTGATCTCCATCATAGCATCGTTGTCGTCTCGCCAACTATTGCTTTTACGACTATCGCTACCGCTTAGTGATAAAGTAAAGCAATTACATGGCGATTGCACTTCATACAATAAAGCGACAACCATATGGCTCCTGCTAGTTGCCGATAACTGTGTTACAAAACATGATCATCTCATACAGTAATTTATATAATCACGTCTTGACCATATCACATCACAACATGCCCTGCAAAAACAAGTTAGACGTCCTCTACTTTGTTGTTGCAAGTTTTACGTGGCTGCTACGGGCTTAGCAAGAACTGTTCTTACCTATGCATCAAAAACCACAACGCGCTATAGTGATTGCTTTTTGATCTTCAGAAAGAACCCTGTTCATTGAATCCGATTCAACTAAAGTTGGAGAAACTGACACCAGCCAGCCACCTATGTGCAAAGCACATCGGTAGAACCAATCTCATGAGCGCGATCATGTAATGTCGGTCCGGGCCGCTTCATCCAACAATACCGTTGAATCAAGAAACAACTAGTGACGGCAAGAAATATGTATATACCCACACCCACAACTCCTTTATGTTCTACTCGTGCATATAACATCTACGCATAGACTTGGCTTGGATGCCACTGTTGGGGAACGTAGTATTTCAAAATTTTACCTACGATCATGCAAGATCTATCTAGTAGAAGCATAGCAACGAGCGGGGAGAATGTGTCCATGTACCCTCGTAGACCGAAAGCGGAAGCGTTAAGTAACGCGGTTGATGTAGTCGAATGTCTTTGCCATACAACCGATCAAGTACCGAATGCACAACACCTTCGCGATCTGCACACGTTCAGCTCGATGACGTCCCTCAAACTCTAGATCCAGCTGAGGCCGAGGGAGAGTTTCTTAAGCACGACGGCATGTTGACGGTGATGATGAAGTTACCGACGTAGGGCTTCGCCTAAGCACTACGACAATATGATCGAGGTGGAAATCTGTGGAGGGGGGCACCGCACATGGCTAAGATCAACTTGTGTGTCTATGGGGTGCCCCCTCCCCCGTATATAAAGGAGTGGAGGAGGGGGAGGGCCGGCCTCCTAGGGCGCACCCCAAGGGGGGTTCCTACTCCTACTAGGAGTAGGTTTCCCCCCTTTCCTAGTCCAACTAGGAGGGGAAAGGAAGGGAAAGAGGGAGAGAAGGAAGGGGGGGCAGCCCCCTCCCCAATTCGGATTGGGCTTGGGGGGCATGCCCCACCACTTGGATGCCTCCTCCTCTCTTCCACTATGGACCATGAAGGCCCATTAACTCCCCAGGGGGTTCTGGCGACCTCCTGGTACTCCGGTAAATACTCGGTACACCTCGGAACCATTCTGATGTCCGAATATAGTCATCCAATATATCAATCTTCACGTCTCGACCATTTCGAGACTCCTTGTAATGTTTGTGATCTCATCCGGGACTCTGAACTACCTTTGATACATCAAAACACATAAACTAATAATACTGATCGTCATCGAACGTTAAGCATGCGGACCCTACGGGTAACTATGTAGACATGACCAAGACTCATCTCCGGTCAATAACCAATAGCGGAACCTGGATGCTCATATTGGTTCCTACATATTCTATGAAGATCTTTATCGGTCAAACCGCATAACAACATACGTTGTTCCCTTTGTCATCGGTATGTTACTTGCCCGAGATTCGATCGTCGGTATCATCATACCTAGTTCAATCTCGTTACCGGCAAGTCTCTTTACTTGTTCCGTAATGCATCATCCTGCAACTAACTCATTAGTCACATTGCTTGCAAGGCTTATAGTGATGTGCATTACTGAGAGGGCCCAGAGATACCTCTCCGACAATCGGAGTGACAAATCCTAATCGATCTATGCCAACTCAACAAACACCATCGGAGACACCTGTAGAGCATCTTTATAATCATCGAGTTACGTTGTGACGTTTGATAGCACACTAAGTGTTCCTCCAGTATTCGGGAGTCGCATAATCTCATAGTCATAGGAACATGTATAAGTTATGAAGAAAGAAATATCAATAAACTAAATGATCATAGTGCTAAGCTAACGGACGGGTCAAGTCAATCACATCATTCTCTAATGATGTGATCCCGTTCATCAAATGACAACTCATGTCTATGGCTAGGAAACTTAACCATCTTTGATTAACGAGCTAGTCAAGTAGAGGCATACTAGTGACACTCTATTTGTCTATGTATTCACACATGTACTAAGTTTCTGGTTAATACAATTCTAGCATGAATAATAAACATTTATCATGATATAAGGAAATATAAATAACAACTTTATTATTGCCTCTAGGGCATATTTCCTTCACAATGCTTGGTTTTAGGTACCCATTTTGTAATGGGTCCTTTGATGTTAGTAACAAGGGTCTTAGGAACCCAAATAGACCATTCAATGTACTCATAGGGAGAACCAACAAATTTAGCATAAACATGCCCATCACTAGCACGACACAACACATAAGAAGGGTTAAAGTCGTCGGCTTTGTTGGAAGGGGTGGCATTGCCCTTCTTGACCCCACCACCCTTCTCATTGTTATTCTTCTCCTTAGAAGCACCCTCTCTCTCCTTCACAAAAGTTTGCTTGAGAGGAGGAGGTCGTTTGGCCTTGTCATTCTTCTTTTTGTTCTTGGGCCTGGAAGCAAACCCAATTCCCTCCTTGCCCACAACTTCCTTTTGATTGCTCAAAAGGTCGTTGAGGTTATTCTCACCTTGTATGCAAGACACACGACCTTTCTCAAGTTGCTCCTTCAACTTAGCATTCTCCTCCACAAGATGCACATGCTCACAGCATGGGTTAGTAGCATTTGCATTATCAATTAAGACCATATGAGGAAAAGTGGCCTTTTCCTTAGTTAGCTTCACTTGGAGTTGATCATGAGACTCTTTGAGGCTAGCATGAGCACCCTTCAAGGCTTTGTGAGCCTTGTCGAGTATATCAAACTCCTCCTTGAGTCTAGCAAGATCAACCCCAAGTTTGGCCTTCTCGGAATTGAGCACACGAGATACAACAAGTGCATGATCAAGATCTTTTTTAATTTAGCATGATCATCGTTGTGTGACTCCTCAAGAGCCAAACGATGACCACGCTCTTCCTTAAGAGCATTAGAGAGATCTGATATCTCATCGGCATAGTCACGACTATGTCCCTCCATCTTAGAGATGGTGTCTTCGTGAGCCTCGACCATGTCATTGGCTTCATCAAGTTGTTCCAAGAGAGCAACAAAGTGCTTCTTGGACTTACCCTTGAGCTTATTCATAAAAGACTCAAATTCATTCTCTTCCTCATTAGACCCCTCACTTTCATCAATGCAATCCGTCAAAGAGGGATTAGTAGTGATGGTAGTTTTGATGTTGGGGGTTACCTTGTTGGTGTCTTTGGCCATGAGGCACTTGGCGGTGATGTTCTCGTTGGGTGAGTCGAAGAGCGACACCCGTGGAGTTGTTGCAATGGCAATGGAGGCCATGGCAACCGTCTCACCGTCTTCATCATCGTCATCATCCTCATTGTACTCTTCTTGTGCCACCAACCCCTTGGGAGGAGTCTTCTTGGTGAAGTTTCTCTTGTTGGGGAAGGACTTGGCCTTGTCTTTTTGGATGAGCTTGCCACCATTGTCTTCCCTCTTCTCATATGGGCACTCCGCAACAAAATGGCTCACATTGCCACAATTATAGCAAGTCCTTGAAGGAAATATGCCCTAGAGGCAATAATAAAGTTATTATTATTTCCTTATAATCATGATAAACGTTTATTATTCATGCTAGAATTGTATTAACCGGAAACATAATACATGTGTGAATACATAGACAAACAAAGTGTCACTAGTATGCCTCTACTTGACTAGCTCGTTAATCAAAGATGGTTATGTTTCCTAACCATGAACAATGAGTTGTTATTTGATTAACGGGATCATATCATTAAGAGAATGATCTGATTGGCATGACCCATTCCATTAGCTTAGCACTCGATCGTTTAGTATGTTGCTATTGCTTTCTTCATGACTTATACATGTTCCTATAACTATGAGATTATGTAACTCCCGTTTACCGGAGGAACACTTTGGGTACTACCAAACGTCACAACGTAACTGGGTAATTATAAAGGAGTACTACAGGTGTCTCCAATGGTACATGTTGGGTTGACGTATTTCGAGATTAGGTTTTGTCACTCCGATTGTCGGAGAGGTATCTCTGGGCCCTCTCGGTAATACACATCACATAAGCCTTGCAAGCATTGCAACTAATGAGTTAGTTGCGAGATGATGTATTACAGAACGAGTAAAGAGACTTGCCGGTAACGATATTGAACTAGGTATTGGATACCGACGATCGAATCTCGGGCAAGTAACATACCGATGACAAAGGGAACAACGTATGTTGTTATGCGGCCTGACCGATAAAGATCTTCGTAGAATATGTAGGAGCCAATATGGGCATCCAGGTCCTGCTATTGGTTATTGACCGGAGACGTGTCTCGGTCATGTCTACATTGTTCTCGAACCCATGGGGTCCGCACGCTTAAGGTTACGATGACAGTTATATTATGAGTTTATGCATTTTGATGTACCGAAGGTTGTTCGGAGTCCCGGATGTGATCACGGACATGACGAGGAGTCTTGAAATGGTCGAGACGTAAAGATTGATATATTGGAAGCCTATGTTTGGATATAGGAAGTGTTCCGGGTGAAATCGGGATTTTACCGGAATACCGGGAAGGTTACCGGAACCCCCCGGGAGCTAAATGAGCCATGATGGGCCTTAGTGGAAAAAAGAGAAGAGGCAGCCCTACATGGGCTGCGCGCCTCCTCCTTCCCCTAGTCCTATTAGGACTAGGAGAGGTGGCCGGCCCCCTCTCTCTTTTTTTCCCCTCCGCGAATCCTATTCCAACTAGGATTGGGGGGGGGGAATCCTACTCCCGGAGGGAGTAGGACTCTCCTGGCGCGCCCCTTGTGGCCGGCCAGCCTCCCCCTTTGGTCCTTTATATACTGAGGTAGAGGCACCCTAGAACACACAAGTTGATCCACGTGATCTATTCCTTAGCCGTGTGCGGTGCCCCAGCCACCATATTCCTCGATAATACTGTAGCGGAGTTTAGGCGAAGCCCTGCTACTGTAGTGCATCAAGATCGTCACCACGCCGTCGTGCTGACGGAGCTCTTCCCCGACACTTTGCTGGATCGGAGTCTGGGGATCGTCATCGAGCTGAACGTGTGCTCGAACTCGGAGGTGCCGTAGTTTCGGTGCTTCATCGGTTGGATCGTGAAGACGTACGACTACTTCCTCTACGTCGTGTCAACGCTTCCGCAGTCGGTCTGTGTGGGTACGTAGACTACACTCTCCCCTCTCGTTGCTATGCATCACATGATCTTGCGTGTGCGTAGGAATTTTTTTGAAATTACTACGAAACCCATCAGTGGCATCCAAGCCTAGGTTATTTATGTTGATGTTATATGCACGAGTAGAACACAAGTGAGTTGTGGGCGATATAAGTCATACTGCCTACCAGCATGTCATACTTTGGTTCGGCGGCATTGTTGGACGAGACGACCCGGACCAACATTACGCGTACGCTTACGCGAGACCGGTTCCCCTGACGTGCTTTGCACACAGGTGGCTTGCGGGCGACTGTCTCTCCAACTTTAGTTGAACCAAGTGTGGCTACGCCCGGTCCTTGCGAAGGTTAAAACGGAGTCTATTTGACAAACTATCGTTGTGGTTTTGATGTGTAGGTGAGATTGGTTCTTGCTTAAGCCCGTAGCAGCCACGTAAAACTTGCAACAACAAAGTAGAGGACGTCTAACTTGTTTTTGCAGGGAATGTTGTGATGTGATATGGTCAAGACATGATGCTGAATTTTATTGTATGAGATGATCATGTTTTGTAACCGAATTATCGGCAACTGGCAGGAGCCTTATGGTGTCATTTTATTGTATGCAATGCAATCGCGATGTAATGCTTTACTTTATTACTAAGCGGTAGTGATAGTCGTGGAAGCATAAGATTGGCGAGACGACAACGATGCTACGATGGAGATCAAGGTGTCGCGCCGGTGACGATGGTGATCACGACGGTGCTTCGGAGATGGAGATCACAAGCACAAGATGATGATGGCCATATCATATCACTTATATTGATTGCATGAGATGTTTATCCTTTTATGCATCTTATCTTGCTTTGATTGACGGTAGCATTATAAGATGATCTCTCACTAAATCATCAAGAAGTGTTCTCCCTGAGTATGCACCGTTGCCAAAGTTCGTCGTGCCCAGACACCCCGTGATGATCGGGTGTGATAAGCTCTACGTCCATCTACAACGGGTGCAAGCCAGTTTTGCACACGCAAAATACTCAGGTTAAACTTGACGAGCCTAGCATATGCAGATATGGCTCGGAACACGGAGACCGAAAGGTCGAGCGTGAATCATATAGTAGATATGATCAACATAACGATGTTCACCATTGAAAACTACTCCATCTCACGTGATGATCGGTTATGGTTTAGTTGATTTGGATCACGCGATCACTTAGAAGATTAGAGGGATGTCTATCTAAGTGGGAGTTCTTAAGTAATATGATTAATTGAACTTAAATTTATCATGAACTTAGTCCCTGATAGTATCTTGCTTGTTTATGTTGATTGTGGATAGATGGCTCGTGCTGTTGTTCTGTTGAATTTTAATGCGTTCCTTGAGAAAGCAAAGTTGAAAGATGATGGTAGCAATTACACGGACTGGGTCCGTAACTTGAGGATTATCCTCATTGCTGCACAGAAGAATTACGTCCTGGAAGCACTGCTGGGTGCCAGGCCTGCTGAAGGAGCAACGCCGGATGTTATGAACGTCTGGCAGAGCAAAGCTGATGACTACTCGATAGTTCAGTGTGCCATGCTTTACGGCTTAGAATTGGGACTTCAACGATGTTTTGAACGTCATGGAGCATATGAGATGTTTCAGGAGTTGAAGTTAATATTTCAAGCAAATGCCCGGATTGAGAGATATGAAGTCTCCAATAAGTTCTATAGCTGCAAGATGGACGAGAACAGTTCTGTCAGTGAGCATATACTCAAAATGTCTGGGTATAATAATCACTTGATTCAATTGGGAGTTAATCTTACGGATGATTGCATCATTGACAGAATTCTCCAATCACTGCCACCAAGCTATAAGAGCTTCGTGATGAACTATAATATGCAAGGGATGAACAAGACTATTCCCGAGCTCTTCGCAATGCTGAAAGCTGCGGAGGTAGGAATCAAGAAGGAGCATCAAGTGTTGATGGTTAACAAGACCACTAGTTTCAAGAAAAAGGGTAAAGGGAAGAAGAAGGGGAACTTCAAGAAGAACAACAAACAAGTTGCTACTCAGGAGAAGAAACCCAAGTCTGGACCTAAGCCTGATACTGAGTGCTTCTACTGCAAGCAGACTGGTCACTGGAAGCGGAACTGCCCCAAGTATTTGGCGGATAAGAAGGATGGCAAGGTGAACAAAGGTATATGTGATATACATGTTATTGATGTGTACCTTACTAGAGCTCGCAGTAGC
This sequence comes from Triticum urartu, assembly GCF_056163025.1. NCBI lineage: Eukaryota > Viridiplantae > Streptophyta > Magnoliopsida > Poales > Poaceae > Triticum > Triticum urartu. The sequence continues at coordinate 154,605,779 of NC_141876.1, forward strand.
ACCTGGGTATTTGATACTGGTTCTGTTGCTAATATTTGCAACTCGAAACAGGGACTACGGAATAAGCGGGCACTGGCAAAGGACGAGGTGACGATGCGCGTGGGAAACGGTTCCAAAGTCGATGTGATCGCGGTCGGCACGCTACCTCTACATCTACCTTCGGGATTAATATTAGACCTAAATAATTGTTATTTGGTGCCAGCATTGAGCATGAACATTATATCTGGATCTTGTTTGATGCGAGACGGTTATTCATTTAAATCAGAGAATTATGGTTGTTCTATTTATATGAATAATATCTTTCATGGTCATGCACCTTTGAAGAGTGGTCTATTTTTGATGAATCTCGATAGTAGTGATACACATATTCATAATGTTGAAGCCAAAAAATGCAGAGTTGATAATGAAAGTGCAACTTATTTGTGGCACTGTCGTTTAGGTCATATCGGTGTAAAGCGCATGAAGAAACTCCATACTGATGGACTTTTGGAACCACTTGATTATGAATCACTTGGTACTTGCGAACCGTGCCTCATGGGCAAGATGACTAAAACACCGTTCTCCGGTACTATGGAGAGAGCAACAGATTTGTTGGAAATCATACATACCGATGTATGTGGTCCGATGAATATTGAGGCTCGTGGCGGATATCGTTATTTTCTCACCTTCACAGATGACTTAAGCAGATATGGGTATATCTACTTAATGAAACATAAGTCTGAAACATTTGAAAAGTTCAAAGAATTTCAGAGTGAAGTTGAAAATCATCGTAACAAGAAAATAAAGTTTTTACGATCTGATCGTGGAGGAGAATATTTGAGTTACGAGTTTGGTGTACATTTGAAAAATTGTGGAATAGTTTCGCAACTCACGCCACCCGGAACACCACAGCGTAATGGTGTGTCCGAACGTCGTAATCGTACTTTACTAGATATGGTGCGATCTATGATGTCTCTTACTGACTTACCGCTATCGTTTTGGGGATACGCTCTAGAGACGGCCGCATTCACGTTAAATAGGGCACCATCAAAATCCGTTGAGACGACGCCTTATGAACTGTGGTTTGGCAAGAAACCAAAGTTGTCGTTTCTTAAAGTTTGGGGCTGCGATGCTTATGTGAAAAAGCTTCAACCTGATAAGCTCGAACCCAAATCAGTGAAATGTGTCTTCATAGGATACCCAAAGGAGACTGTTGGGTACACCTTCTATCATAGATCCGAAGGCAAGACATTCGTTGCTAAGAATGGATCCTTTCTAGAGAAGGAGTTTCTCTTGAAAGAAGTGAGTGGGAGGAAAGTAGAACTTGACGAGGTAACTGTACCTGCTCCTTTATTGGAAAGTAGTACATCACAGAAAACTGTTTCTGCGACACCTACACCAATAAATGAGGAAGCTAATGATGATGGTCATGAAAATTCAGATCAAGATACTACTGAACCTCGTAGATCAACCAGAGTAAGATCCGCGCCAGAGTGGTACGGTAATCCTGTTCTGGAAATCATGCTACTAGATCATGATGAACCTACGAACTATGAAGAAGCGATGGTGAGCCCAGATTCCGCAAAGTGGCTTGAAGCCATGAAATCTGAGATGGGATCCATGTATGAAAACAAAGTATGGACTTTGGTTGACTTGCCCGATGATCAGCAAGCAATTGAGAATAAATGGATCTTCAATAAGAAGATTGACGCTGATGGTAATGTTACTGTCTACAAAGCTCGACTTGTCGCGAAAGGTTTTCGGCAAGTTCAAGGGATTGACTACGATGAGACCTTCTCACCCGTAGCGATGCTTAAGTCCGTCCGAATCATGTTAGCAATTGCCGCATTTTATGATTATGAAATTTGGCAAATGGATGTAAAAACTGCATTCCTGAATGGATTTCTGGAAGAAGAGTTGTATATGATGCAACCAGAAGGTTTTGTCGATCCAAAAGGAGCTAACAAAATGTGCAAGCTCCGGCGATCCATTTATGGACTGGTGCAAGCCTCTCGGAGTTGGAATAAACGCTTTGATAGTGTGATCAAAGCATTTGGTTTTATACAGACTTTCAGAGAAGCCTGTATTTACAAGAAAGTGAGTGGGAGCTCTGTAGGATTTCTAATATTATATGTGGATGACATATTACTAATTGGAAATGATGTAGAATTTCTGGATAGCATAAAGGGATACTTGAACAAGAGTTTTTCAATGAAAGACCTCGGTGAAGCTGCTTACATATTAGGCATAAAGATCTATAGAGATAGATCAAAACGCTTAATTGGACTTTCACAAACAACATACCTTGACAAAATTTTGAAGAAGTTCAAAATGGATCAAGCAAAGAAAGGATTCTTGCCTGTGTTACAAGGTGTGAAATTGAGTAAGACTCAATGCCCGACCACTTCAGAAGATAGAGAGAATATGAAAGATGTTCCCTATGCATCAACCATAGGATCTATCATGTATGCAATGCTGTGTACCAGACCCGATGTGTTCCTTGCTATAAGTCTAGCAGGGAGGTACCAAAGTAATCCAGGAGTGGATCACTGGACAGCGGTCAAGAACATCCTGAAATACCTGAAAAGGACTAAGGATATGTTTCTCGTATATGGAGGTGACAAAGAGCTCATCGTAAAAGGTTACGTTGATGCAAGCTTTGACACTGATCCGGACGATTCTAAATCGCAAACCGGATACGTGTTTACATTAAACGGTGGAGCTGTCAGTTGGTGAAGTTCTAAACAAAGCGTCGTAGCAGGATCTACATGTGAAGCGGAGTACATAGCTGCTTCGGAAGCAGCGAACGAAGGAGTCTGGATGAAGGAGTTCATATCCGATCTAGGTGTCATACCTAGTGCATCGGGTCCAATGAAAATCTTTTGTGACAATACTGGTGCAATTGCCTTGGCAAAGGAATCCAGATTTCACAAGAGAACCAAGCACATCAAGAGACGCTTCAATTCCATCCGGGATCTAGTCCAGGTGGGATACATAGAGATTTGCAAGATACTTACGGATCTGAATGTTGCAGACCCGTTGACTAAGCCTCTTCCACGAGCAAAACATGATCAGCACCAAGGCTCCATGGGTGTTAGAATCATTACGGTGTAATCTAGATTATTGACTCTAGTGCAAGTGGGAGACTGAAGGAAATATGCCCTAGAGGCAATAATAAAGTTATTATTTATTTCCTTATAATCATGATAAATGTTTATTATTCATGCTAGAATTGTATTAACCGGAAACATAATACATGTGTGAATACATAGACAAACAAAGTGTCACTAGTATGCCTCTACTTGACTAGCTCGTTAATCAAAGATGGTTATGTTTCCTAACCATGAACAATGAGTTGTTATTTGATTAACGGGATCACATCATTAAGAGAATGATCTGATTGACATGACCCATTCCATTAGCTTAGCACCCGATCGTTTAGTATGTTGCTATTGCTTTCTTCATGACTTATACATGTTCCTATAACTATGAGATTATGTAACTCCCGTTTACCGGAGGAACACTTTGGGTACTACCAAACGTCACAACGTAACTGGGTGATTATAAAGGAGTACTACAGGTGTCTCCAATGGTACATGTTGGGTTGACGTATTTCGAGATTAGGTTTTGTCACTCCGATTGTCAGAGAGGTATCTCTGGGCCCTCTCGGTAATACACATCACATAAGCCTTGCAAGCATTGCAACTAATGAGTTAGTTGCGAGATGATGTATTACAGAACGAGTAAAGAGACTTGCCGGTAACGAGATTGAACTAGGTATTGGATACCGACGATCGAATCTCGGGCAAGTAACATACCGATGACAAAGGGAACAACGTATGTTGTTATGCGGCCTGACCGATAAAGATCTTCGTAGAATATGTAGGAGCCAATATGGGCATCCAGGTCCCGCTATTGGTTATTGACCGGAGACGTGTCTCGGTCATGTCTACATTGTTCTCGAACCCGTAGGGTCCGCACGCTTAAGGTTACGATGACAGTTATATTATGAGTTTATGCATTTTGATGTACCGAAGGTTGTTCGGAGTCCCGGATGTGATCACGGACATGACGAGGAGTCTCGAAATGGTCGAGACATAAAGATTGATATATTGGAAGCCTATGTTTGGATATCGGAAGTGTTCCGGGTGAAATCGGGATTTTACCGAAATACCGGGAAGGTTACCGGAACCCCCCGGGAGCTAAATGGGCCATGATGGGCCTTAGTGGAAAAAAGAGAAGAGGCAGCCCTACATGGGCTGCGCGCCTCCTCCTTCCCCTAGTCCTATTAGGACTAGGAGAGGTGGCCGGCCCCCTCTCTCTTTTTCCCCCTCCGCGAATCCTATTCCAACTAGGATTGGTGGGGGGGGATCCTACTCCCGGAGGGAGTAGGACTCTCCTGGCGCGCCCCTTGTGGCCGGCCAGCCTCCCCCCTTTGGTCCTTTATATACTGAGGTAGAGGCACCCTAGAACACACAAGTTGATCCATGTGATCTATTCCTTAGCCGTGTGCGGTGCCCCAGCCACCATATTCCTCGATAATACTGTAGCGGAGTTTAGGCGAAGCCCTGCTGCTGTAGTGCATCAAGATCGTCACCATGCCGTCGTGCTGACGGAACTCTTCCCCGACACTTTGCTGGATCGGAGTCCAGGGATCGTCATCGAGCTGAACATGTGCTCGAACTCGGAGGTGCCGTAGTTTCGGTGCTTGATCGGTTGGATCGTGAAGACGTACGACTACTTCCTCTACGTCGTGTCAACGCTTCCGCAGTCGGTCTGCGTGGGTACGTAGACTACACTCTCCCCTCTCGTTGCTATGCATCACATGATCTTGCGTGTGCGTAGGAATTTTTTTGAAATTACTACGAAACCCATCAGTCCTCACACGTTGCTTGCCCTTCACGCCACTTGAGTTGTTCTTGTTGAAGTTGTGCCTTGTGTTCTTCTTGCTCCAAAATTGCCTTGAAGTGAGAGCCATGTGCTCATGATAAGCATATTTCGTATCTTCGGGGTTGCTCTCCTCTTCTTCCTCTTCGTCCTCTTCTTCCACACTAGCCTTGGCCTTCAAGGCAAGGTTGGGCTTATTTGCTTTTTGAGAACGTAACACCGCATTGTCGGCGGTCTTGTCCAAGATCCTCATAGCCACAAACTCATCCAACACTTCACTTGAGGACAAGGTGTGGAAGTCCAGCCTTTGACGGATGACGGAGGACATGGCCTTGTGGTAAGGCATCATGGCCTTGAGGAACTTGCGCTTGATCCAATTGTCATCCGTATCCTTGCTCCCATGATCTCGGAGTGAGACCGCGAGAATGGTTAATCTCCGGTAAAGCTCGTGAGGTTCTTCATCTTCATTCATTGCAAATTCATCGGCTTCATGTTGCATCACTTCATAGTTGGAGCGTTGAATGCTTGCGCTTCCCTTGTAAAGGGAAACAACATGGTGCCATGCTTCCTTGGCCATGGTGAAAGGTCGAAGATGTGCAATATCTTCGGAAGGAATTGCATCTTGGATGATGAAGAGAGCATTCTCGTTGAATAGATGATCCGCGGCTTCTCTAGGGGTGAAGTTGCTTGGGTCATGCAGATAGAAACCTTGCTCAATGATTCTCCAAAGATTAGTATTGACATGATTTAAATGGCGTTTAAAGCAATAGACCCAAGAGTCAAAATCCTCATTTTTCACAATATTAGGAGGAGAACCCAACCCACATGATTTAAATGAGTGGAGGGAACCAGTCCTCCATAAGTAAGAGGAGGTTCAACATGGGCAAAGATGCCGTTTCCACTTTTACCACTAGACAAAGGAACTTTATCACTAGAAGCTTCCCCCTTGTCGGAGTTAGAATCCGTCACCTTGTTAGTGGGATCGACCACTTCCAACGGTGCGGTGGACAATTTAAGACAATCAAGAAAGTTCTTAAGCATGCCTTTGACCTCGGCCATCATGGAGGTTTTCAATGTGTTCAAGGCCACATTGAACTCCTCACGTGAGACCGAGGTTCCCCCATCGATCGTAGACGAGGACGGAATCACACCGGGGTGCTCCTCCTCACCGTCTACGGTGTCAACCATACTCTTCGGATGACAAAGTCCTTAATAAAGAGACCAGGCTCTGATACCAATTGAAAATGATCGATATAGTTGACTAGAGGGGGGGTGTGAATAGGCAACTAACAATTTTTAACTTTTCTTTACCAATTTAAACTTTGCATCAAAGTAGATTGTCTAGATATGCAACTAGGTGATCAACCTATATGATGCAACAACAACAAGCACACAAGCAAGCAAGGGATGCAACACAATATAAGCTTGCACAAGTAAAGGTACGAGATAACCAAGAGTGGAGCCGGTTAAGACGAGGATGTGTTACCGAAGTTCCTTCCTTTTGAGAGGAAGTACGTCTTCGTTGGAGCGGTGTGGAGGCACAATGCTCCCCAAGAAGCCACTAGGGCCACCGTATTCTCCTCACGCCCTCACACAATGCGAGATGCCGTGATTCCACTATTGGTGCCCTTGGAGGCAGCGACCAGACCTTTACAAACAAAGCTGGGGCAATCTCCACAACTTAATTGGAGGCTCCCAACGACACCACTAAGCTTCACCACAATGGAATTTGGCTCCGCGGTGACCTCAACCGTCTATGGTGCTCAAACACCCAACTGTAACAAGATCCACAAGGGATTAGTGGGGGGGATCAAATTTCTCTTGGTGGAAGTGTAGATCGGGGACTTCTCAACCAATCCCTAGAAAATCAACAAGTTTGATTGGCTAGGGAGAGAGATCGGGCGAAAATGGAGCTTAGAGCAACAATGGAGCTTTGGGATGGAAGAGGTAGTCAACTCAGAGAAGAAGACTCCCCTTTTATTGTGATAGGACAAATCCACCCGTTATTCACTTACTCAGCACGCGACGTGCAGTACTACCGCACCAGACATGCGGTACTACCGCAAGGGCCTGCGGTACTACCGCATGCGCGGCAGGAGCTAGACCAGCCCTGATGTGTTGACACAAAGAGTAGTAGAACCACCAGAGTGGTACTACCGCTCCCCCTTGTGGTACTACCGCAAGGCAGGGTTTGTCTGGGCTGGGAAGGCACGGACGAATAAAAATACATCCGTGACTACTTCCGCTGAGAAATGATCTATGCAAAACTCCGACACGGTACTACCGCAAGCAGGGAGCGGTACTACCGCGTAGGGCGCGAATGTAAAAAATTACATCCGCCCCTACTTCCGCTCGTGCTGCTGTGCCTGGCCAGAGGCCAAGGTACTACCGCGCCCGTGGAGCGGTACTACCGCAAGGGCCTGCGGTACTACCGTGACCACGGACGGTACTATCGTGGTCCACTGCGGTACTATTGCTCCCTTGAGCAGTACTACCGCATGCCACAACACAACAAACACCAGGAGTCCTTCATTTTGCAGAGACACGGATAAACGATGGTTACTCCAAAGGTGCAAGGGAAAGGGGGTGCAAAAGAAACAGACATGTACGTGATGATTCCACCCTAACCTTTCCAACGCATATCCCCTCTTAGTAGTACGACTTTCCTACGACTCAAATCCACCGACAAGAAACATAGGGAAAACTCTGTCTTCACTAGACTCCGAGGGGAAACGAATCGTCTTGTGCCTAAATCATGAGATATCTAAAAAGGTCAATGCACATGATTAGTCCGCAAATGCATTGTCATCAATCACCAAAACCACTTAGGGATAAATATGCCCTTACAGCTGGGACGGGAGCGGGGGCAGCAACCGTCGCAGCCAGCTTGTTTAGGGCCATGTCCATGGGGCCCCATTCCTCCTTATTTTCTATCTCCTCCGGCTCGGAGTCGACTTCACCAAACTGGAAGACTAGTGGCAGATGCTCATTCTGCGCCATGGCGTTGGTGGAAGTCTGCGGGAGGGAGGGGAATGGGAGCCGAATAGTAAGGCTGCCCGTATTAAACAGCGACTCGGGCGCCATTAATGGAGAGGAAGGCGGGCGGCCATGGAAGTCAAAGGGCTCGCTTCCCAGTGAGCCTGCGCAGCGGACAACTCGCACGCTTCTCGGTGAGCCTGCGCATTAGAGGGCAGCTTGCACGCCTCTTGATCAGCCTGCACACCGGACTCCGCTCGCACGCCTCCCGTTCAGTCAAGCAGTTATCCACATGTCACCTCCTATAGTCATTAAAACAAAGACACGTGGCGTCACGTGAATGGTTAACAAAACACACACGATTTGAATTATACAAACGTTTGAGATATTAAAGTGGCAGCTATTTTTTCAAAATGCTTTTGTTGGCTGTTATTCGAGTGCGCCTTCTCTCAAAATGGACACAAAAAATACCACAACATGTCGGGTGCCATTCCATGATAGCATGCCAAGTTTCATGAATTTTAGATGAGTTTTGGATTTACTAGAATTTAAAAACAAAGTATCTCAACGTTTTGCCGATAATCAACGGTGCCCTAGTGTTTGAAATTCATTCCGATTTCTTGCATGGGACCTAAGCATGCACCCAAGGACACAGATTTGATTTTCCAACCAATTTATATGCACTAGAGCATGTGCATGTAGTTCAAATTTGAATTATGCACATAAAATGCCTAGAAAACCCAGTTAATGTATAAAAATGTCCAAACGAACCCCGAAAAATTCCAAATTTTAACACAACACTCCTGTTATACTATGTTGACACTAGAAATTTTTTGAAAGCAATAAGAGGCAGCGGACATCGTTTCGTCCCCAGAGGTGGGACGTTCCCTACCCAAACCATCAGGCTTGTTGTGAGAAGCTCTGGTTTGTGAGAAACTTATACCCAAATCTGCCCAAATGGGACAATTTTTTTACCACGGCATGTTGATGCTGCTCCATGATAGCATAGCAAGTTTCATGAATTTCGAGACGAGTTTTGGATTTATTAGAATTTAAAAACCAGGTATCTCAATGTTTGCGGCCGAGTGACCATGGCAGGTTGTTTGACATTCATTCCCATTTCTTGCATGGGGCCTAAGCATGCAACCAAGGACATAGATTTGAATTTTCAACCAATTTATATGCATTAGAGCATGTGCATGTAGTTCAAATTTGAATTATGCACATAAATGCATTGAAAACTCAATTCATGCATAAAAATGTCCAAACGAACCCCGAAAATCCCAAACATTGACACAACACTCCTGTTGTTCTATGTTGACACGAGAATTTTTTTGAAAGCAATAAGAGGCAATGGATATCGTTTCATCCCCAAAGGTGGGATGTTCCCTACCAAAACCATCAGGCTTGTTGTGAGAAGCTCTGGTTTATGAGAAGCATATCCCCAAACCTACCCCAAATGGGACAAAAAATTACCACGACATGTTGGTGCCGCTCCATGATAGCATGCCAAGTTTCATGAATTTCAGACGAGCTTTGGACTTATTAGAATTTAAAAACTAGGTATCTCAATGTTTGCGGCCGAGTGACGGTGATAGGGTGTTTGACATTCATTCCCATTTCTTGCACGGGACCTAAGCATGCAACCAAGGGCACAAATTTGAATTTTCAACTAATTTATATGCATTAGAGCATGTGCCCATAGTTCAAATTTGAATTATGCACATGAATGCATAGAAAACTCGGTTAATCCATAAAAATGTCCAAGCGAACCCTGAAAAATCCCAAAAATTGACACAACACTCGTGTTGTTCTATGTTGACACGAGAAACATTTTGAAAGCAATAAGAGGCAACATATATCGCTTCATCCCCCAAGGTGGCACGTACCATACTAAAACCATCAGGCTTGTTGTGAGAAGCTCTGGTTTGTGAGAAGCATATCCACAAACTGCCCCAAATGGGACCAAAAATTTACCACTGCATGTTGATGCCGCTCCATGATAGCATGCCAAGTTTCATGAATTTTAGATGAGCTTTGGATTTACTAGAATTTAAAAACCAGGTATCTCAATCACTACAAAAAAAAGACACATCCGTGACATTTTGGGCCGAACGATTTTTTTCTGTCATGCTTATGACACTTCTATGACGATAATTGTGACAAAACTCGGTATCATCATAGATGTGGTGGGCTCCTACTTCTATGACAAAAATCATGACAGAAAATGGGCTTTTCGTCCTGGGCAGGCCGGAGACGCAGCTGCATGACATTCTTTGGGCCATCCATGATGAAAAAAACCATGGTAGAAGCGAGGGCGGGGAAAATATCGAGGGAGTTCCCGGTTACGGTGGGTGGTCGGGGGCCGAGCGATGCGCGTTTCTCTCGTATGTACATGCGTGTGTGCAAGGCGTTGCGCTCTAATTGAACCTGAGCGAGGCGTTGGGCTCTAACTGAACCCAAGCGATTGCACTAGCTACATTACTGAACCCGAGCGATCGATCCCTTGTTGTTAATTGAACCTGAGTGATTCCTTCGCTACTACTGCTAACTGAAGCCGATTGATGCTGCCTCTAGATGAACAGTGAGCGTTGTTGGGGGGGGGGGTTGGATGAACAGTTCCTAGTGGGGGTTGGATGAACAGGACCCCGTGTGTGGAGGGCTGGATGAACAGGACCCCGTGTGTGGAGGGCTGGATGAACAGGACCCCGTGTGTGGATGGCTGGATGAACAGGACCCCGTATAGGGCTGGTTGAACAGTAGCCGGTGGAGGGCTGGTTGAATAGTAGGCGGTGGAGGGTTGGATGAACAGTTGCCCATGGAGGGGTGATCGAACAGGACCCCGTGGAGAGGGCTGGTTGAACAGTAGCCGGTGGAGGAGCACTGGAGGCTGGATGAACAAGAACCCGTGGATGAACAGTAGCAGGTGGAGGCTGGAGGAGGTCGACGGTGGATGAACAGTAGCCCGTGGAGGCTGGAGGAGGTCGACGGTGGAGATGAACAGTATCCCATGGAGTCCCGTTTTGTGGTACGCCACACCCCTCCCGATGAACATGACCCCCGTTTCGACCATAGCGCTCCAACACAAGTCCGTTTCCTCCGTTTTGTGGTACGCCACACCCCTCCCGATCAATAGGACCCCGTTTCGACCGTAGGAGGTCCAAGAGAAGTTTGTTTCCTCCGTTTTGTGGTATGCCAACCCCCCCGATGAATTTTCGTCCGTGGCCGGTCGAACACAAGGCCGTTTCCTCCGTTCTGCGGTACGCCATGCCTCGTTTCCATCGGCTATTCCGTCCAAGCCGGTTAGCTCCCGATGAACACCACGCATTCTGTTGCCTCCTGATGAACATGACGCATTCCGTTGCCTCCCCATGAACACAACGATGACGCAGTTTCTCCGTTCCGATCCAGCCATGTACACGAGCCCTGGCCATACGTATGCGCGAGTAGGCGTTCGAGACCCCGCCCGTATGTACGTACATGGCCGTATTTACTTTCTTGCACCCTGGCCGCTGTACGTACGTGTACATGCTACGTGCGCGCCTCTACTATGACACATGCACACCTCTACTACGGCACGTGCCCTTCCTTACACGGCCACGGTTCATCGCTGCAGCCCACAGACAGACCGATCGTATGTACGTACACGTTCGCGACCAGAATGACAATGCTACGTACGCTTCGACCAGGTGGGTCCTGACTGTCAGGCACTTCCTTCCATGCAAAGATGTAGCTGGTGGGTCCCAGCAGTCAGGGGGGACATTTTTTTCACGAAATACGGTGGCCCGTCCAGTGGGTCCCTGCTGTCAGGTGGAGGAATAATTATTTTGCGCGTAATAAGGAGAGACTTCCTTGCTGCTGCCGTGGACCCAACTGTCAGCCTCTCCACATACAGTACTCTTCCGATTGAAGTCATTCCTTGACCATGTTGACCACGCCGCGCCGAGAGCACCAGGGCGGTGGACGACGGCGAGGCCTAGGAAGGGGGCGACACGGAGCCGGGGAAGACCCGAAAGTGGATGCCCACGCGGAGGGAGTACGTGGGTTGACTGCTTCGGCTGCGGTGTGAGGCTGCCGTTGTCGGAGAATAACAGGAGGTGTGGGTGAGTATAGAGGGATGGCATGGCCAGCGGTGGCAGCACAGCCGGACACGGGAGGCAGGAGCAGGCGACACGACCAACGCTTGTTTGGGCGGCTAGAGCAAGAAGACTAGAGGTTGAAGAAGCACTATGGCCGTTGGATGGACATCGTACGGTCATTGGAGCTAGAATCGTTCATATTGACTAAGTTGACAAAGCCCTCCGTCCCTGTCATCTTAGTAGGCCCACAAGTCAGCCTCCCACTATGGTGGGTCCCAGCTAGCAGGGGGAGATTCATTTTTTTTGTGCGTACTAAGGAGGCACTTCCTTGCATGCGAAGATATAGCTGGTGGGTCCGACCTGTCAGCGGGAGGAACATTTTTTCGCGAAATACAGAGGCCCTTCCGGTGGGTCCCAGCTGTCAGGTGGAGGAATCATTATTTTGCGCGTAATAAGGAGGCATTTCCTTGCGTGCGGCCGTGGACCCAGCCGTTAGCCTCTCCACGTACAATCCACTTCTGATGCATGTCGTTCATTGACCATGTTGACCACGCCGCGCCGAGAGCACCAGGGCAGTGGACGACGGCGAGGCCTAGGAAGGGAACGACATGGAGCCAAGGTAGACTCGGCAGTTGTTTCCCACGCGGAGGGGCGTACGAGGGTTTACTGGTTCGTCTGCCGTTGCCGGAGAATAACAACAGGTGTGGGTGAGTAGAGGGATGGCTAGGCCAGCGATGGGAGTACGGTGGGTCGATGAGGCCTACGCGGCAGCACAGCCGGCCGTGGGAGGAGGGAGCAGGCAGTCCCGCCGACGCTTGTTTGAGCGGCTGGAGCAGGAAGAGCAGAGATTGAAGAAGCACGACGGCCGTTGGATGGACATCCAACAGTCACTGCTTGTGCGTCAACCTTATTTTAGGAAAGCCTCAAATCTGTGGAAAACAACATACAATCCATCTGCCATTATTTCTAATAATTTACAACCCATTTGCTAATTCTTAAGGGTTTTTTTTGGAGCCCATATTCTTTTTGTTAGCATTACAGCTCACATTGTGGCCACGGTTAAAAAATTATACGAAATTTTGCATATTTCGATGCGGTCTGAACTATTTTTAATCCTGAAATTTCGAGTCACATTCAAACTGATTTTAAAAATAAATGTGTATCAATATAAAATCCAACAGATTATCCACGCATAAAATTCAATGCAATTTTAAAATTTTGAAATGAAAAAAAAGAAATTTGAAACTAATTGCCGGTTTGATGTGTTTTAAAAATGTACAACCCATTTCTCATTACTGATAGGCCATTTTCTCGGCCAGCCGAATGAAGCTCTCCTCGTCTTGAAAGATTTGCAGCCCAACAGGCCTGACAAAGTGACTTACTTGACAAATCACAAAAACACTAGGCTAGCCATTTTCAGAAAGAAAAAAACTACTGGGTTGGTCTGTGGTAAACATAAAAGAAAAGGCTGTCTAGACAGGCCAGAGTGCCCCGCACAAACCAGTTGACACCCTGCTTCCGTCTCAAAAACAAATTAGATAAATGTCACTCCAATTATGGCGATTCATAAAAATGCCACTGCAATTTCCAAACCTTGAAAAATGCCACTGCAATTTTTGCAAACTTTGAAAAACACCACTGCAATTTTTGCAAACTTCGAAAAATGCCACTCTAGACTTTGAAAAATGCCACTGGAAATGGCATTTTTCAAAGTTTGGAAATTGCAGTGGCATTTCCCAGAATCACCAGATTTGGAGTGGCATTTATCAAATTAACCCAAAACAAAAATAACTAGGCGAGCTGCTGGGTCCCTGGTGTCAGCCGCTCGTTGTGCAATTCTCTCGTTTATTGACTACATTGACAATGGCATGGGACCCACATGTCAGAAATCCATTAGGAGGAGCCATTTTTTTATTGGCTTGAAATAAGGAGGCACTTGCTTGCGTACTACCATGACCTTGGTGGGTCCCTGCTGTCATCCTCTCCACGTACAATCATCTCCTGATTGTGTACGCATCAACCTGGTAGGCCCACAAGTCAGCCTCTAAACCCATGTGAGACAAATACAGCCCATTTAAAAAATTAATAGCCCATTCCATACGTTCAAATGGAAAGTTCAACATTCAGAGAAAAGTAACAGGTCTGATCCAGATATAGAGTATTGAACTTCCACGTTGACAACCATCATAGCCAAGTTAACTATCTACTCCCACTAATACTCTAGTAGTGTACAAGTACTAACTTACTCTTAGCTAACTAGACGATGTCGGCCACCATCTGCGGTACACGCTAAACGCCGGCACCGGCGTCCTCCACCTCGCCTCGGACTTGCCAGAGGTGCGATAGGGCGCGTTGCTCGCGCGCGTTGGCCCTTTCCATGCCGGCATGGTCCACCGAAGCTTCGGCTTCTAAGCGGGAAACCCACTTGACGAGCTGGTAGTAAAATCCGGCGTCGCGAATGCATGCGTGCCTGACAGCCTCCAAGGCTATTTGCCGAGCGCCGACCTCCACGTAGTCGGCCTAGTTGCGGGCGCTCTGCTCATGACTCAGAGCATCGGTGCGCTGCTGCTCCATGTCCCACTAGCGGCGCAAATCGGTGATACGTTTCTCCTTCGCCAGGCGGTCACGCTCCAACAACTCCTCATACTCCGCATTTCCATCTAAAGACCAATAGAATGCCTCCTCCCTCCATCTGCCTTCCGGTGAAAAACTGAACACTAGTTCTGGCAGTGACCGCCTCCGGCGTCGCCTATCGCGGATGGGCGGGGGCATGGCGGACGTGGTGAATGTGAGGATAAGTGGCGAGCGACATTGGGCCGGTGGGGGCTTATGAGGATCGGGCGAGTTGGGTGATGGTGCCACCGGAGAAGGCCAGAAACAGTAATTATAGGCGGAAGGTAGGCGAACCAGCATGTCGCGGGAAATGCGACTTTCATTCCGGTCATCAAAATTCAATGCATAAGTAGGCATGGCTTAGCACGCCAGCTTGCCATGGAAAACTAGAAAAACTGAAATTATGACTGCGTCGTCCCGTCCCGTAAGTGGTGCATCCCGTCCGTGCTGGGTCGCATGCCGGCATGACGGCGAAATGAGTGCAGTCAAATCATCCAGATGAGGTAATCCCTCCTTGTAAAAAATGATTCCACCACTCATCATCTACCTTGGTTGGTGAGATTTTTGAATTAAGCCCTGCAAACCGAAAAGTAGGTAGTACATGCGTGATCCGCTATTTATTCGTGTAGGATCGAGTAGGTCATTTTTTGAATTGAGCGCTGCAAACCGCAAAGGAGGTAGTACGTGCGTGATCCGCTATTTATCCGTGTAGGATCGAGTAGGTCGGATAGTGTACGTGTAGGATCGAGTAGGTCGTATGGTGTACGCGTAGGATCACATTAGCTGATGAACATTCGCTGGGAGATAAGGCATTTGCAAACGTTTTTGCTGGCAGTTTCTACAGATTCGCATGACATTTTCTTCAGAGGATCTTGTCAGTTTCTTCAGAGGTAGGCATTTTTATTCAAAAAACTGCCACTTCGAATCTTGCGTTGCAACTAAAACTGCTAGGAGCGCACTAGTAGGCTAGCTAGTGATCGATCAGTAACTTGTAAACACTGAGCGAACAGAAATAAGGAACTGTTAGTAACTTGTAAACACCGAGAACACTAAAATAAGGATCATGCTATGCGCAACAGTAAGAGCCGATCCGTTCGAAATGTTCACACGAGACTCACAGGCCTGGCATTGTAATATGTTCACATTAGTATCCCAAATTCAAAACCAACTAGTACAATTTGATACAGTCATGTTTTGCCCTGGACAATTTCAAACTGAATTGATTTGTTGGTTCAACGTAGAAATATAGCGCCTATTCTTCATCAGACCAAGGATATTCATGTTCGCAGTGATGGAAGAGGTGAAATCGATAGAACCGGAATTGAGCATCCAATCATTGAATCCTGTCCCGCACCTCCAATGTAGGTCCACCCTGCAAATAAATTCACATGCAAACCACTAGTATTACTATGTAATGACAGTATAGAAAGTGTAGCGAGATAGTAACAAACCACGTACCTTCGTAATGAACAACTCATTGATACGTATCCAACGTATCTACTTTTCCAAACACTTTTGCCCTTGTTTTGGACTCTAACTTGCATGATTCAAATGGAACTAACCTGAACTGACGCTGTTTTCAGCAGAATTACCATGGTGTTATTTATGTGCAGGAACAAATGTTCTCGGAATGACCTGAAACTTCACAGAGCAACTTTTCAGAAAATATGAAAAATACTGATGTCTACTACACAACCTTCTTCTTGTAGATGTTGTTGGGCCTCCAAGTGCAGAGGTTTGTAGGACAGTAGCAAATTTCCCTCAAGTGGATGACCTAAGGTTTATCAATCCGTAGGAGGCGTAGGATGAAGATGGTCTCTCTCAAGCAACCATGCAACCAAATAACAAAGAGTCTCTTGTGTCCCCAACACACCCAATACAATGGTAAATTGTATAGGTGCACTAGTTCGGCGAAGAGATGGTGATACAAGTGGTATATGGATGGTAGATAAAGGTTTTTCTAATCTGAAAATATAAAAACAGCAAGGTAACTAATGATAAAAGTGAGTGTAAACGGTATTTCAATGCGTTGAAACAAGGCCTAGGGTTCATTCTTTCACTAGTGCAAGTCCTCTCAACAATAATAACATAATTGGATCACATAACTATCCCTCAACATGCAACAAAGAGTCACTCCAAAGTCACTAATAGCGGAGAGCGAACGAAGAGATTATGGTAGGGTACGAAACCACCTCAAAGTTATTCTTTCCAATCAATCCGTTGGGCTATTCCTATAGGTGTCACAAACAGCCCTAGAGTTTGTACTAGAATAACACCTTAAGACACAAATCAACCAAAACCCTAATGTCACCTAGATACTCCAATGTCACCTCAAGTATCCGTGGGTATGATTATACGATATGCATCACACAATCTCAGATTCATCTATTCAACCAACACATTGAACCTCAAAGAGTGCCCCAAAGTTTCTATCGGAGAATCACGACGAAAACATGTGCCAACCCCTATGCATAGGTTCATGGGCGGAACCCGCAAGTTGATCACCAAAACATACATGAAGTGAATCACGTGGTATCCCATTGTCACCACAGATACGCACGGCAAGACATACATCAAGTGTTTTCAAATCTTTAAAGACTCAATCCGACAAGATAACTTCAAAGGGAAAACTCAATCCATTACAAGAGAGTAGAGGGGGAGAAGAAACATAAGATCCAACTATAATAGCAAAGCTCGCGATACATCAAGATCGTACCACCTCAAGAACACGAGAGAGAGAGAGAGAGATCAAACACATAGCTACTGGTACATACCCTCAGCCCCGAGGGAGAACTACTCCCTCCTCGTCATGGAGAGCACCGGGATGATGAAGATGGCCACTGGAGAGGGATTGCACCCTCCGGCAGGGTGCCGGAACGGGTCTAGATTGGCTTTCGGTGGCTACGGAGGCTTCTGGCGGCGGAACTCCCGATATATTGTGCTCCCGGATGTTTTTAGGTTATATGGAGAGATATAGGCGGAAGAAGTACGTCAGGGGGGCCACGAGGGGCCCACAAGGGTGGAGGGCGCGCCCTAGGGGGGTGGGCGCGTCCCCCTACCTCGTGGCTCCCTCGTTTCTTTCCTGACATGCACTCCAAGTCCATCAGGTTGCTTTCCTTCCAAAAATGAGTTCCGTGAAGTTTCAGGTCAATTGGACTCCGTTTGATTTTCCTTTTCTGCGATACTCTAAAACAAGGAAAAAACAGAAACTGGCACCGGGCTCTAGGTTAATAGGTTAGTCCCAAAAATCATATAAAATAGCATATAAATGAAGGAAATATGCCCTAGAGGCAATAATAAAGTTATTATTTATTTCCTTATATCATGATAAATGTTTATTATTCATGCTAGAATTGTATTAACCGGAAACATAATACATGTGTGAATACATAGACAAACTTAGCGTCACTAGTATGCCTCTACTTGACTAGCTCGTTAATCAAAGATGGTTATGTTTCCTAACCATGAACAAAGTGTTGTTATTTGATTAACGAGGTCACATCATTAGTTGAATGATCTGATTGACATGACCCATTCCATTAGCTTAGCACCCGATCGTTTAGTATGTTGCTATTGCTTTCTTCATGACATATACATGTTCCTATGACTATGAGATTATGCAACTCCCGTTTGCCGGAGGAACACTTTGTGTGCTACCAAACGTCACAACGTAACTGGGTGATTATAAAGGAGCTCTACAGGTGTCTCCAATGGTTTCTGTTGGGTTGGCGTATTTCGAGAATAGGATTTGTCACTCCGATTGTCGGAGAGGTATCTCTGGGCCCTCTCGGTAATGCACATAGCATAAGCCTTGCAAGCATTGCAACTAATGAGTTAGTTGCGGGATGATGTATTACGGAACGAGTAAAGAGACTTGCCGGTAACGAGATTGAACTAGGTATTGGATACCGACGATCGAATCTCGGGCAAGTAACATACCGATGACAAAGGGAACAACGTATGTTGTTATGCGGTCTGACCGATAAAGATCTTCGTAGAATATGTAGGAGCCAATATGGGCATCCAGGTCCCGCTATTGGTTATTGACCGGAGACGTGTCTCGGTCATGTCTACATTGTTCTCGAACCGTAGGGTCCGCACGCTTAACGTTACGATGACAGTTATTATGAGTTTATGCATTTTGATGTACCGAAGATTGTTCGGAGTCCCGGATGTGATCATGGACATGACGAGGAGTCTCGAAATGGTCGAGACATAAAGATTGATATATTGGAAGCCTATGTTTGGATATCGGAAGTGTTCCGGGTGAAATCGGGATTTTACCGGAGTACCGGGAGGTTACCGGAACCCCCCGGGAGCTATATGGGCCTTAGTGGGCTTTAGTGGAAAGGAGAAAGGGGCAGCCCAAGGTGGGCCGCGCGCCTCCCCCTCCCCTAGTCCTATTAGGACAAGGAGAGGTGTCCGGCCCCCTCTCTCTCTTCCCCCCCTCGAGGAATCCTATTCCAACTAGGACTGGGGGGGAATCCTACTCCCAAAGGAAGTAGGACTCCCTTGGCGCACCCTCCTTGGCCGGCCGCCCCCTCCCCCTTGACTCCTTTATATACGGAGGCAGGGGGGCACCCTAGGACACACAAGTTGATCCTTGAGATCGTTCCTTAGCCGTGTGCGGTGCCCCCTGCCACCATATTCCACCTCGATCATATTGTAGCGGTGCTTAGGCGAAGCCCTGCGACGGTAGAACATCAAGATCGTCACCACGCCGTCGTGCTGACGGAACTCCTCCCCGACGCTTTGCTGGATCGGAGCCCGGGGATTGTCATCGAGCTGTACGTGTGCTAAGAACTCGGAGGTGCTGAAGTAACGGTGCTTGGATCGGTCGGATCGGGAAGACGTACGACTACTTCCTCTACGTTGTGTCAACGCTTCCGCAGTCGGTCTGCGTGGGTACGTAGACAACACTCTCCCCTCTCGTTGCTGTGCATCATCATGATCTTGCGTGTGCGTAGGAAAATTTTGAAATTACTACGTTCCCCAACAATAAATGCATATAAAACATCCAAGGTTGATAATATAATAGCATGGAACAATCAAAACTTATGGATACGTTGGAGACGTATCAGCATCCCCAAGCTTAATTCCTGCTCGTCCTCGAGTAGGTAAATGATAAAAACAGAATTTTTGATGTGGAATGCTACCTAACATATTTCTCTAAGTAATTCTTCTTTATTGTGGCAAGAATATTCAGATCCATAAGATTCAAGACAAAAGTTTAATATTGACATAAAAAATAATAATACTTCAAGCATACTCACTAAGCAATCATGTCTTCTAAAAATAACATGGCCAAAGAAAGCTATCCCTACAAA
The DNA here is from genome assembly GCF_056163025.1 of Triticum urartu. Lineage (NCBI taxonomy): Eukaryota > Viridiplantae > Streptophyta > Magnoliopsida > Poales > Poaceae > Triticum > Triticum urartu. Next base: position 154,625,640 of record NC_141876.1, read on the forward strand.
ATCATATAGTCTGGCTATGCTCCATCTTCACCACACAAAATATTTAAATCATGCACAACCCCGATGACAAGCCAAGCAATTGTTTCATACTTTTGATGTTCTCAAACCTTTTCAATCTTCACGCAATACATGAGCGTGAGCCATGGATATAGCACTATAGTGGAATAGAATGTTGGTTGTGGAGGAGACAAAAAGGAGAACATAGTCTCACATCAACTAGGCGTATCAACGGGCTATGGAGATGACCATCAATAGATATCAATGTGAGTGAGTAGGGATTGCCATGCAACTGATGCACTAGAGCTATAAATGTATGAAAGCTCAACAAAAGAAACTAGTGGGTGTGCATCCAACTCGCTTGCTCACGAAGACCTAGGGCGTTTTGAGGAAACCCATCATTATTGGAATATACAAGCCAAGTTCTATAATGAAAGATTCCCACTAGTATATGAAAGTGACAACATAGGAGACTCTCTATCATGAAGATCATGGTGCTACTTTGAAGCACAAGTGTGGTAAAATGATAGTAGCATTGCCCCTTCTCTCCTTTTCTCTCATTTTTTATTTTTGTTTGGGCCTTTCTCTATTTTTTATGGCCTCTTTTTTCCCTCTTTTTTGGTCTTCTTTGGCCTCTTTTATTTATTTATTTTCGTCCGGAGTCTCATCCCGACTTGTGGGGGAATCATGGTCTCCATCACCCTTTCCTCACTGGGACAATGCTCTAATAATAATGATCATCACACTTTTATTTACTTACAACTCAAGAATTACAACTCGATACTTAGAACAAGATATGACTCTATATGAATGCCTCCGGCGGTGTACCGGGATGTGCAATGATGCATGAAAGAATTATGAATGGTGGCCTTGCCACAAATACGATGTCAACTACATGATCATGCAAAGCAATATCACAATGATGAAGCGTGTCATAATAACGGAATGATGGAAAGTTGCATGGCAATATATCTCGGAATGGCTATGGAAATGCCATAATACGTAGGTATGGTGGCTATTTTGAGGAAGGTATATGGTGGGTTTATGGTACCGGAGAAAGTTGCGCGGTACTAGAGAGGCTAGCAATGGTGGAAGTGTGAGAGTGCGTATAATCCATGGACTCAACATTAGTCATAAAGAACTCACATACTTATTGCAAAAATCTATTAGTTATCGAAACAAAGTACTACACACATGCTCCTAGGGGGATAGATTGGTAGGAAAAGACCATCGCTCGTCCCCGACCGCCACTCATAAGGAGGACAATCAATAAATAAATCATGCTCCGACTTCATCACATAACGGTTCACCATACGTGCATGCTACGGGAATCACAAACTTCAACACAAGTATTTCTCCAATTCACAACTAATCAACTAGCATGACTCTAATATCACCATCTTCATATCTCAAAACAATCATCAAGTATCAAACTTCTCATAGTATTCAATGCACTCTATATGAAAGTTTTTATCATATCCCTCTTGGATGCCCATCCTATTAGGACTAAATTCATAACCAAAGAAAATTACCATGCTGTTCCAAAGAATCTCAAAATAATATAAGTGAAGCATGAGAGTTCATCTATTTCTATAAAATAAAACCACCACCGTGCTCTAAAAATATATAAGTGAAGCGCTAGAGCAACAACAAACTACTCCGGAAGATATAAGTGAAGATCAATGAGTAGTCGAATAATCATGCAACTACATGAAGACTCTCTAACATTTAAGGATTTCAGATCTTGATACTTTATTCAAACAACAAGCAAAACAAAATAAAATGACATCTAAGAATAGCAAACATCATGTGAAGAAGAAAATACTTAGGATCAACCGATACTAACCAATAGTTGTTGAAGAAGAAAGGTGGGATGCCAACGGGGCATCCCCAAGCTTAGACGCTTGAGACTTCTTGAAATATTATCTTGGGATGCCTTGGGCATCCCCAATCTTGAGCTTTTGTGTCTCCTTAATTCCTCTCATATCACGGTCTCCCTAAATCTCAAAAGCTTCATCCACACAAAACTCAACAAGGACTCATGAGATAAGTTAGTATAAACCATTGCAAAAACCTTATCATACTATACTGTAGCAAATCACTAAAATTATTATTCAACATTGCATACTAAATGCCTCTGCATATTTAATAGTCCTATCCTCAAATAGAATCATTAAAGAAGCAAACATATGCAAACAATGCAAACATAACAGCAATCTGCCTAAACAGGACAGTCTGTAAAGAGTGCAGCAATATCCATACTTCCCTAGCTCCAAAAATTATGAAATAAAATTCCCACTGTAGTAAATTTATCAGAGCTTAATATGCAAAAGGTTTCAACATTTTATCACATTCTGAATCTTCTAGGGAATTATTGCAACAGCGGTAAACTTTCTGTTTTCAAACAGAAACATGAAGACTTGTAACATAGGCATAGTAAAGACTATTAATGCCACTTTTATTGGAATAAAAGATGCAAAACATTGTTCTAAATAACAGCAAGCAAATTGTAACAAAATAAATTGACGCTCCAAGCAAAACACATATCATGTGGTGAATAAAAATATAGCTCCAAGTAAAGTTACCGATGGAAGCAGACGAAAGAGGGGATGCCTTCTGGGGCATCCCCAAGCTATTACCTTGGGGTGCCTTGTGCATCCTCAAGATTAGGCTCTTGCCACTCCTTATTCCATAGTCCATCAAATCTTTACCCAAAACTTGAAAACTTCACAACACAAAACTTAACAGAAAACTCGTAAGCTCCGTTAGTATAAGAAAATAAATCACCACTTAGGTACTGTTGTGAACTCATTCTAAATTCATATTGGTGTAATATCTACTGTATTAAAACTTATCTATGGTTCATACCCTCCGATAATACTCATGGATTCATCAAAATAAGCAAACAACACATCGAAAACAGAATCTGTCAAAAACAGAACAGTCTATAGTAATCTGGATCAAACGTATACTTCTGGAACTCATAAAATTCTCAAATAAATTGGTGGACCTGAGTACTTTGTCTATTAATCATCTTCAAAAAGAATTAACTAAATAGAACTTTCCAAATAAAGATGGCAGCAATTCTCGTGAGCGCTAAAGTTTCTATTTTTTACAGCATGATCAACAAGACTTTCCCCAAGTCTTCCCAACGGTTCTACTTGGCACAAACACTAATTAAAAACATAAAACCACATCTAAACAGAGTCTATATGAATTATTTATTACTAAACAGGAACAAAAAGCAAGGAACAAAAATAAAATTGGGTTGCCTCCCAACAAGCGCTATCGTTTAACGCCCCTAGCTAGGCATGACGATTTCAACGATGCTCACATAAAGGAACATAAAGAGAGCATCATGAAGAATATGACTAGCACATTTAAGTCTAACCCACTTCCTATGCATAGGGATTTTTTGAGCAAACAACTTGTGGGAACAAGAATCAACTTGCATAGGAAGGTAAAACAAGCATAACTTCAAAATTTTAAGCACATAGAGAGGAAACTTGATATTATTGCAATTCCTACAAGCATATGTTCCTCCCTCATAATAATTTTCAGTAGCATCATGAATGAATTCAACAATATAACCAGCACCTAAAGCATTCTTTTCATGATCTACAAGCATAGAAATTTTATTACTCTCCACACAAACAAAATTCTTCTCGTGAATAATAGTGGGAGCAAACTCAACAAAATAATTATCATGTGAGGCATAATCCAATTGAAAACTAAAATCCTGATGACAAGTTTCATGGTTATCATTATTCTTTAAAGCATACATGTCATCACAATAATCATCATAGATATCAACTTTGTTCTCATAATCAATTGGAACCTCTTCCGAAATAGTGGATTCATCACAAAATAAAGTCATGACCTCTCTAAATCCACTTTCATCAATATAATCATCATAAATAGGAGGCATTCTTTCATCATAATAAATTTGCTCATCAAAACTTGGGGGACAAAAAATACCATCTTCATCAAACATAACTTCCCCAAGCTTGTGGCTTTGCATATCATTAGCATCATGGATATTCAAGGAACTCATACTAACAACATTGCAATCATGCTCATCATTCAAATATTTAGTGCCAAACATTCTAATGCATTCTTCCTCTAGCACTTGAGCACAATTGTCGGAATCCTTATTCTCACGATAGATATTAAAAAGATAAAGCGTATGAGGCAAACTTAATTCCATTTTTTTGTAATTTTCTTTTATAAACTAAACTAGTGATAAAACAAGAAACTAAAAGACTCGATTACAAGATCTAAAGATATACCTTCAAGCGCTAACCTCCCCGGCAACGGCGCCAGAAAAGAGCTTGACGTCTACTACACAACCTTCTTCTTGTAGACGTTGTTGGGCCTCCAAGTGCAGAGGTTTGTAGGACAATAGCAAATTTCCCTCAAGTGGATGACCTAAGGTTTATCAATCCGTAGGAGGCGTAGGATGAAGATGGTCTCTCTAAAGCAACCCTGCAACCAAATAACAAAGAGTATCTTGTGTCCCCAACACACACAATACAATGGTAAATTGTATAGGTGCACTAGTTCGGCGAAGAGATGGTGATACAAGTGGTATATGGATGGTAGATAAAGGTTTTTGTAATCTGAAAATATAAAAACAGCAAGGTAACTAATGATAAAAGTGAGCGTAAACGGTATTTCAATGTGTTGAAACAAGGCCTAGGGTTGGATGGGATCTATCATGTAATCGAGTTAGTTTTGTTAGGGTTTGATCCCTAGTGTCCACTATGTTCTAAGATTGATGTTGCTATGACTTTGCTATGCTTAATGCTTGTCTCTAGGGCCCGAGTGCCATGATTTCAGATCTGAACCTATTATGTTTTCATCAATATATGAGTGTTCTTGATCCTATCTTGCAAGTCTATAGTCACCTATTATGTGTTATGATCCGTTAACCCCGAAGTGACAATAATCGGGATACTTACCGGTGATGACTGTAGTTTGAGGAGTTCATGTATTCACTATGTGTTAATGCTTTGTTCCGGTACTCTATTAAAAGGTGGCCTTAATATCCCTTAGTTTCCGTAAGGACCCCAGTGCCACGGGAGTGTAGGACAAAAGATGCCATGCAAGTTCTTTTCCATAAGCACGTATGACTATATTCGGAATACATGCCTACATTACATTGACGAACTGGAGCTAGTCCTGTGTCACCCTAGGTTATGACTGTTACATGATGAACCGCATCCGACATAATTCTCCATCACCGATCCATTGCCTACGAGCTTTCCATATATTGTTCTTCGCGTATTTACTTTCCGTTGCTATTGCTATCATCACTACAAAATACCAAAAACATTGCTTTTACTACCATTACCTTCTGTTACCGTTACCACTATTATCATATTACTTTGCTACTAAATACTTTGCTACAGATATTAAGTTTCCAGGTGTGGTTGAATTGACAACTCAACTGCCAATACTTGAGAGTATTCTTTGGCCCCCCTTGTGTCGAATCAATAAATTTGGGTTGAATACTTTACCCTCGAAAACTGTTGCGATCCCCTATACTTGTGGGTTATCAAGACCATTTTCTGGCGCCGTTGCCGGGGAGCATAGCTCTATTCTTTGAGTCACTTGGGATATATATCTGCTTATCATTATGAAGAACTTGAGAGATCCAAAAACCAAGATCTATCCCTCAACTACGAGGGGAGGTAAGGAACTGCCATCTAGCTCTGCACTTGATTCACCTTCTGTTTTGAGTAAGCTTGCGACACCTAAAACTACTTCTGCTATTCGTTTTGATATGTCGCATGTTATTGATGATGCCACTTCTGCTATGCATGATACTTATGATGAAACTACCTCTATGCCTGATACTACTATGCCACTTAGTGATTTTCTTGATGAACAACTTGCTAGGGCTAGAGAGATTGAAAATATTGAATCTGATGATACTGATGAAAGTGATGATGAAGAATCACTTGTTATTCCTAAGGATTATGTTTTTGATCAAGAAGCTTCTTTAGCCATTTTAGCTTGCAAAAATAGAAATGAACTCAAAAGGTTATTAGCTAAATGGAGTAAGCAATCTCTAAATGCTAGAATGAAACCTGACCCTGCTTTTGCTACTTCACCTATCTTTGTTACTGATAAGGATTGTGAATTCTGTGTTGATCCTGATATAATTACTTTGGTTGAATCTGATCCTTTTCATGGTTATGAATCTGAAACTGTTGTGGCACATCTTACTAAATTGAATGATATAGCCACCCTGTTTACTAAAGATGAGAGAACTCACTACTTTTACATCCTTAAAATATTTCCGTTCTCATTAAAGGGTGATGCTAAGACATGGTTTAATTCTCTTGATCCTGGTTGTGTGCGTAGTCCCCAGGATATGATTTATTACTTCTCTGCTAAATATTTCCCTGCTCATAAGAAACAAGCTGCTTTAAGGGATATATATAATTTTGTGCAAATTGAAGAAGAGAGTCTCCCACAAGCTTGGGGGAGGCTTCTCCAATTACTTAATGCTTTGCCTGATCATCCTCTTAAGAAAAATGAAATACTTGATATCTTTTATAATGGACTAACCGACGCCTCCAGAGATTACCTGGATAGTTGTGCTGGTTCTGTTTTCAGGGAAAGAACACCGGATGAAGCTGAAATTCTACTGAATAATATGTTGACAAATGAAAATAATTGGACACCTCTGGAGCCAATTCCTGAGCCTATTCCTAAACCAACTCCGAAGAAGAGGGGTATTCTATTTCTCAGTCCTAAAGATATGCAAGAGGCAAAGAAATCTATGAAAGAAAAATGTATTAAAGCTAAAGATGTTAAGAATTTACCTCCTATTGAAGAAATACACGGTCTTAATTTACCGCCTGTTGAAGAAACGTATGATCTTAATCCATTACCTATTGAAGAAACTCATGGTCTTGATAACCCGACACAGGTAGTAAAGGTAAATTCTCTCCATAGATATGATATAGCTGAAATCCCATTTATTAAATTTGCTAGCCCATGCTTAGATGAATTTGATAAATTTATGACTTAGCAAGAAGACTTTAATGCTTATTTTGGTAGACAATTGAAATACAATTCAAATATGCTTGAACACTTGGGTGATTATATGGCTAATGTTAAAGGTGAACTTAAACTTATTAGTAAACATGCTTCTATGGTTACCACTCAAGTAGAACAAGTACTTAAAGCTCAAAATGATTTGCTCAATGAATTGAATAGTAAAGATAATGATAATGCTGTTAGAGTGGCTACTGGAACTGGTAGAATGACTCAGGAACCTTTGTATCCTAAAGGCCACCCTAAGAGAATTGAGCAAGATTCTCAGAGAAATAATATAGATGTACCTGGTTCTTCTAAAAAGAAGAAAAAGAAAAATGATAGGACTTTGCATGCTTCTAGTGATCCTATTGTTGAAACACCCAAGAATCCAAATGATATTTCTATTTCTGATGCTGAAACTCAATCTGGTAATGAACCTGAAACTAGTGATAAGGTTAACGATAATGTTCATAATGATGCTCAACCTAGTAATGATAATGACATAGAAATTGAACCTGCTGTTGATCTTGATAACCCACAATCAAAGAATTAACGTTGTGATAAAAAAGACTTTGTTGCTAGGAAACATGGTAAAGAAAGAGAACCATGGGTTCAGAAACCCATGCCTTTTCCTCCCAAACCATCCAAGAAAAAGGATGATGAGGATTTTGAGCACTTTGCTGAAATGATTAGACCTATCTTTTTGCGTATGCGATTAACTGATATGCTCAAAACCAATCCTTATGCTAAGTACATGAAAGATATTATTACAAATAAAAGAAAGATACCGGAAGCTGAAATTTCCACCATGCTTGCTAATTACACTTTTAAGGGTGGAATACCAAAGAAACTTGGAGATCCCGGTGTACCAACTATACCATGCTCCATTAAAAGAAATTATGTTAAAACTGCTTTATGTGATCTTGGAGCCGATGTTAGTGTTATGCCTCTCTCTTTATATCGTAGACTTGATTTGAATAAGTTGACACCTACTGAAATATCTTTGCAAATGGCTGATAAATCAACTGCTATACATGTCAGTATTTGTGAGGATGTGCCTGTTGTAGTTGCAAACGTTACTATTTTAACGGAGTTTGTTATTCTTGATATTCCCGAGGACAATAGTATGTCTATTATTCTTGGAAGACCTTTTTTGAATACTGCAGGGGCTGTTATTGATTGCACTAAAGGCAATGTCACTTTTCATGTTAATGGTAATGAGCACACGGTACACTTTCTAAGGAAACAACCTCAAGTTCATAGTATCAACTCTATTGGAAAAATTCCATCGATTATATTTGGAGGTTTTGAATTTCCTCTTCCTACTGTCAAGAAGAAATATGATATTCGTATTATTGGGGATGTGCATATCCCCGTTGAGGTAACATAGTGTTATTCAAAATTTCTCCGGTTCCATGTTATTCGGAATGAGTTCGTTAACAAGACTTGATCAACCTTGTTAGTGGATTCCTTTTGATGATCATGAGGTGGATGAAACTAGAAGGCACAACCTTCTGTACCCCACTTTTATTTTCTGTTATTTATATTAAATAAAATAAAAATAAAAATTTTTCTGTCTGTTATCTGATTATCCGTGCAATATAAAAATACCTCGAAATAAAAGTTCTCCAAATGCCCTGAAATTTAAATATGATTTTTTCCATAATATTTGAGAATATTTGGCACTGAGAACACAGTAGGGGGGTCAACCACCTGCCCACGAGGGTGGAGGGCGCGCCCTACCCCCTGGGCGCGCCCCCTGCCTCGTGGGCCCATGGTGGCCCTCCTCCACTTATCCTTTCACCCATACACTCCTTCTTCCTCCCCCAAACACGAATATCCAGCTCAAGCACGAGTTCTAGCTCACTTTGCTGCCATTTTCGATCTCCTTGCTCAAAGCACTTCTCACAAAACTGCTTGGGGAGATTGTTCCTTGGTATGTGACTCCTCCATTGGTCCAATTAGTTTTTGTTCTAGTGCTTTATTCATTGCAAAATTTTGCTGCTTAGATGATCCTATTCTTGAGCTTGCATGTCAAATTTATATGGTCAAAAGTAGTTTTGATGCATGATATAGGCCCTAGGCACTTGTAGGAGTAGTTGCTATCAATATTATTGAGCTTGGTTTACTTTTATTTTGAAGTTACTAAAATTGTCAGAATTTTTCAGAAAATGATGAGGAGACTTTTGAGGGGCTCATCGAGCCAAAGCTCGAAGGAAAAGGCACCAAAGCCTAAGTATAATCTGCCTCGCACCATGGAGGTTCAGGCGTGTGAATGGCCTTCCGATGATTTCTTGAGAGCAGCCGGTATTTATGAAGATTTTCATGAATTGGCTAAGAATGCAGGCCTCACCGCTTTCCTCCACGACCAATGCGATCAGTATCTCTTACTCACAAATACCTTTGTGCAAAACTTTCATTTCCATTCCAGGAGCTCACCACCTATGGTAGAGTTCCATTTATATGATGAGCATAAGGAGATGTCACTTCATGATTTTTGTCGGGTTTGTTTAGTCCCTTTTGAGGGCAAGACAGAAGAACCACATCGCGATGATGTGGAGGGGTTTATTGATACTATCACTGTAAGGGAAACAAGGAAGGTTTCCGATGCACGAATCACTAGCATACATTTTCCTGTTTTACGTTACTTTGCATTATTTGCTAGTCGTTGTTTAATTGGTCGCGGAAACTGTGGAAACCTTAGTATCCCTGATATTATTATTTTGCTCCACAGTTTATATGGTGATAACTCTGTTAGTATGGGCAGCATTATTGCTAAACGGTTAAGTCTGAACCGTACAAAGGGCCCCATCTTTGGAGGCATCTATGCTTCACGCCTAGCTGCACATTTTAACATACCTATTGGGCATTATGAGAAGGAAGAAAAAGTGCTGCCTCGTGTTTATCTAGATTATAAAAGTATGGTGGCACATGATTTTATTGTTAAGAATAGGGAAGGAGAGCTTAAATATCAATTATTCTTTAACAAACATCATCCTGAGACTAATACCCTGCCTGCTCCTTCTTTATTTGATTTATCTTCAGGCACGTACCTTGTTCCGTTGAAGGCTATTCACGCCTACCGGAACCCTGCACCAGCTGTGGAGCCAGAGCCGGGACCACAAGTTGATCCTCCACGACAGTCTAATTATCAGTGGGATCCGGAGATGATTGTCAGCCAGTGGCAATCAGAGTCTTCCTCTTCTTCATCTCAGTACGACCCCAACTATTATTATGGATATCTGCCAGGCCAGCCATGGCCATAGACCAACTTAGGCCAAAATCCTAAGCTTGGGGGAGTACGTATTTCCCACCGACATTACATTTATGTTCACACACTCTTTGCTAGATGTCGGTGCTCATACTTTTTCATTGTATCATCCATGCTAGTTTATTTTTCTTTTTATGCTTTCTTCTTGTGTGTTTAATAAACCTTAAGAAAAACCAAAAAATTAGTTGTAGCTTTTAATCAGTTTAATTTCCATGTTTGTAGTAGTAATTAAAAAGAAAACCTAAAAATATTTCCTGTTCTTCTTTTGGTTGTTGGGAGCTTTCCCGTGTAAATAGTTTTATTTCTTTTTTTTTCTTTGGGGGTCGATAGGAGAAGACCATAATTAAATTGTTGAAGTGGCTCTTATATGCATTATTTTTTATCTGACAAAAGAGCCCATATTGCCTTGTCTTCTCCTGTTTATTGAATGCCTGCAGATTCCAGCTTAGTCTAATGCACGCGCACTATTATTATTATTCACGTCGTTCGATCGTGCAAGTGAAAGGAAATTATGACGATATATGATGGACTGGCTGAGAGGAGAAAATCTGGTATGAACTCAACCTTTTTTGTTTTTGTAAATATGATTAGTTCATCGTTCCTGATTCAGCCTATTATGAATAAACATGTTTGCAATGACAATTAGAGATCATAGTTTCTTGTGCCATGCTTGATTAGCTATGAGTTATAATGGTTTACCTTGCGTGCCAACATGCTATTGAGATAGTTATGATGTGGTATGATAGGGTGGTATCCTCCTCTGAATGATTTAAGTGACTTGACTTGGCGCATGTTCACGCATGTAGTTGAAACAAAATCAACATAGCCTTCACGATATTTATGTTCATGGTGGATTATATCCTACTCATGCTTGCATTCGGTGTTGATTAATTTTAATGCACGTTCATGAATATTGTCGCTCTCTAGCTGGTCGCTTCCCAGTCTTTTGCTAGCCTTCACCTGTACTAAGCGGGAATACTGCTTGTGCATCCAATCCCTAAAACCCCAAAGCTATTCCACATGAGTCCACTATACCTACCTATATACGGTATCTACCTGCCGTTCCAAGTAAATTTGTATGTGCCAAACTTTAAACCTTCAAATAAATATCCTTTTTTGTATGCTCTAATAGCTCATGTATCAACTAGGGCTGTCCATATCTTCCATGTTAGGCGGGTTATTCTCAAGAGGGGTTGACTCCGCTCCTCACTCACGAGATAAATGACTGGTCACCGGGATGCCCATTCCCATGCTTTATGCAAACTAAATCAAAATAATTGCAAAAAAAACTCCCCCTGGGACTCTTGTTAGTTGGAGGCACTCATTGTTTCGAGCAAGCCATGGATTGATGCTTGTTGGTGGAAGGGGGAGTATAAACTTTACCATTCTGTTTGGGAACCGCCTATAATGTGTGTAGCATGGAAGATATCGTCATCTCTTGGTTGTTATGTTGACAATGAAAGTATACCACTCAAAATATTATTCACCTCTTTTTCAAAACCGAGCTCTAGCACCTCTACAAATCCCTGCTTCCCTCTGCGAAGGGCCTATCTATTTACTTTTATGCCGAGTCATCATCCTCTTATTAAAAAGCACCAGTTGGAGAGCACCGCTATCATTTGCGTTCATTATTGTTAGTTTACATTGAGTATGACTTGACTTGATCTCTTTTACCATGAATTACAATGTCTAGTCAGTCATTGGTCTTTAAAGGTGCTCTGCATTTATGTTTTGCGGTCTCACAAAGGGCTAGCGAGATACCATCTTGTTATATCATATTATGATTGTTTTGAGAAAGTGTTGTCATCCGAGATTTATTATTATTGCTCGCTAGTTGATTATGCTATTGATATGAGTAAATGTGGTTAGTTATAATCTTTGCTGAAAACTTGAATGGTGGCTTTACATATTTACAACATCAAGAGCAAACAGAGTTTGTAAAAGTTTTTCTTTATCACTTTCAGTTTGTCAACTGAATTGCTTGAGGACAAGCAAAGGTTTAAGCTTGGGGGATGTAACACCCCCAGTGTCATGCTACAGTAATCCCCTGTTAATGGTGCCATGTCATCATGTTACTGTGGCTAATCTTCACTTGATCCAAATCACAATTCAAATTCAAATCCAATCTAAAAGTCAAAAATTCATATTTGTCAAACCTGAAAACTAAAATGTTCAAGGTGTGGCAAATAATCCCTAGGTATTTGTCATGTGGGAACCAACCTCTTTTGGATTCCGAAAGTGCTCCTGGAAATTATTTAGTGGTCCAGAAGCATTTAAACTTAGCCTTTTCAATTTATAAAAATGGTTAGGCAACTCCTTTTGGCCTTGAACTTTTTTGTGTCTCCTAGAAATAAGGTGCTTGATCTATGTGACAAGTCTCATCTCTAGCAAAACTCATTTAGTTTTACAATTAAATAGAAAACAGTAAAGAAAATAAGGAACAGAAAAGGAATGTGTTAAAAGGCTAACCTACTGCTACAATGGCCCAACCCACCCAACCTATAGTGGCCCAGCCCACCTCTCCTCATCTCCCTCCTCTCGCTACACGAAAACAGAGAGGGCGTGGCGGCCAGCCCGCGGTCGTGGCCGTCTCCCAGCCACGTGCGGCCATCCCCGACCCCCCTCTTGGTTAAAGAGCACCTCCCTGGAACCCTAGATCGAAACTCTAGCTTAATTCCCCTCGCTCCCTCCCTCACCATCATCCTTTTGGACGCGCTCGAGCTCGTGGTCACCATGGCTGCCTCGTCGACGCGCCCACCATTATCCCCGCGCCTTGAGGTCACGTCCAGGAGCTCCGACGAGTTCGTCTACGTCCTCTACGGCCACCCGTTCGAGCTCGACGCCTCTGCATCATACGGATCAAGCTTCATCTTCCTCGGCCGCCGCCGATGTTCTTCTTCAAATTCGTCTGATCCTGCGCTCCTAAGCTTCCACCGGGCCTACTTGTGCCTCCACGGTGAGCTCCACCTCCGAATCTCCCTCACCGCGGTCTCGATCCGTCGTCGTAGTCGCCTCTACGAGTCGGAGGCCGCCATGGCCGAAGCTCAGTGTACGCGTACGCGCCCCTACTTCGCGCTGCAGTGCCGCCGCGCCGCCGGCTACGCCTCGGACGCCTCCCCTCCGTTGCCTACTGTTGGGGAACGTAGCAATTTCAAAAAAATTCCTACGCACACGCAAGATCATGGTGATGCATAGCAACGAGAGGGGAGAGTGTTGTCTACGTACCCTCGTAGACCGAAAGCGGAAGCGTTAACACAACGCGGTTGATGTAGTCGTACATCTTCACAGCCCGACAAATCAAGCACCAAACTACGGCACCTCCGAGTTCTAGCACACGTTTAGCTCGATGACGATCCCCGGACTTCGATCCAGCAGAATGTCGGGGAAGAGTTCCGTCAGCATGACGGTGTGGTGACGATCTTGATGTTCTACTGTCGCAGGGCTTCGCCTAAGCACCACTACAATATTATCGAGGACTATGGTGGAGGGGGGCACCGCACACGGCTAAGAGATCAATGATCAACTGTTGTGTCTCTGGGGTGCCCCCTGCCCCCGTATATAAAGGAGCAAGGGAGGGAGGCGGCCGGCCTAGGAGGAGGGCGCGCCAAGGGGGGAGTCCTACTCCCACCGGGAGTAGGACTCCTCCTTCCCTTGTTGGAGTAGGAGAGACGGAAAGAGGGGGAGAGGAACAAGGAAAAGTGGGCTGCACCCCTTGTCCAATTCGGACCAGAGGGGGGGGGGGCGCCTCCTTCCTTTTGGCCTCTCTCCTCTATTCCCGTATGGCCCAATAAGGCCCATATATTCCCCGGCGAATTCCCGTAACTCTCCGGTACTCCGAAAAATACCCGAATCACTCGGAACCTTTCCGATGTCCGAATATAGTCGTCCAATATATCGATCTTTACGTCTCGACCATTTCAAGACTCCTCGTCATGTCCCCGATCTCATCCGTTTCTCCGAACTCCTTCGGTACATCAAAACTCATAATATAACTGTCATCGAAACCTTAAGCGTGCGGACCCTACGGGTTCGAGAACAATGTAGACATGACTGAGACACGTCTCCGGTCAATAACCAATAGCGGAACCTGGATGCTCATATTGGCTCCCACATATTCTACGAAGATCTTTATTGGTCAGACCGCATAACAACATACGCTATTCCCTTTGTCATCGGTATGTTACTTGCCCGAGATTCGATCGTCGGTATCTCAATACCTAGTTCAATCTCGTTACCGGCAAGTCTCTTTACTCGTTCCATAACACATCATCCCGCAACTAACTCATTAGTTGCAATGCTTGCAAGGCTTATACTGATGTGCATTACCGAGTGGGCCCAGAGATACCTCTCCGACAATTGGAGTGACAAATCCTAATCTCGAAATACGCCAACCCAACAAGTACCTTCGGAGACACCTATAGAGAACCTTTATAATCACCCAGTTACTTGTGACGTTTGGTAGCACACAAAGTGTTCCTCCGGTAAACGGGAGTTGCATAATCTCATAGTCATAGACATGTATAAGTCATGAAGAAAGCAATAGCAACAAGCTAAATGATCAAGTGCTATGCTAACAGAATGGGTCAAGTCAATCACATTATTCTATTGATGTGATCCCGTTAATCAAACGACAACTCATGTCTATGGCTAGGAAACTTAACCATCTTTGATTCAACGAGCTAGTCAAGTAGAGGCATACTAGTGACATACTGTTTGTCTATGTATTCACACATGTATTATGTTTCCGGTTAATACAATTCTAGCATGAATAATAAACATTTATCATGATATAAGGAAATAAATAATAACTTTATTATTGCCTCTAGGGCATATTTCCTTCAGTCTCCCACTTGCACTAGAGTCAATAATCTAGTTCACATCGCCATGTGATTTAACATCAATAGTTCACATCACCATGTGATTAACACCCATAGTTCACATCGTCATGTGACCAACACCCAAAGGGTTTACTAGAGTCAATAATCTAGTTCACATCGCTATGTGATTAATACCCAAAGAGTACTAAGGTGTGATCATGTTTTGCTTGTGAGGGAAGTTTAGTCAACGGGTCTGCTACATTCAGATCCGTATGTATTTTGCAAATTTCTATGTCAACAATGCTCTGCACGGAGCTACTCTAGCTAATTGCTCCCACTTTAAATATGTATCCAGATTGAGACTTTGAGTCATCCGGATCAGTGTCAAAACTTGCATCGACGTAACCCTTTATGATGAACCTTTTGTCACCTCCATAATGGAGAAACATATCCTCATTCCACTAAGGATAATTTTGACCTATGTCCAGTGAGCTACTCCTAGATCACTATTGTACTCCCTTGCCAAACTCAGGGCAGGGTATACAATAGGTCTGGTACACAGCATGTCATACTTTATAGAACCTATGGCTAAGGCATAGGGAATGACTTTCATTCTCTCTCTATCTTCTGTCGTGGTCGGGTTTTGAGTCTTACTCAACTTCACACCTTGTAACACAGGCAAGAACTCCTTCTTTGATTGTTCCATTTTGAACTACTTCAAAATCTTGTCAAGGTATGTACTCATTGAAAAACTTATCAAGCATCTTGATCTATCTCTATAGATCTTGATGTTCAATATGTAAGCAGCTTCACCGAGGTCTTTCTTTGAAAAACTCCTTTCAAACATTCCTTTATGTTTTGCAGAATAATTCTACATTATCTCCGATCAACAATATGTCATTCACATATACTTATCAGAAATGCTGTAGTGCTCCCACTCACTTTCTTGTAAATACAGGCTTCACCACAAGTCTGTATAAAACTATATGCTTTGATCAACTTATCAAAGCATATATTCCAACTCCGAGATGCTTGCACCAGTCCATAGATGGATCGCTGGAGCTTGCATATTTTGTTAGTACCTTTAGGATTGACAAAACCTTCTGGTTGCATCATATACAACTCTTCTTTAATAAATCCATTACGGAATGCAGTTTTGTTTATCCATTTGCCAGATTTCATAAAATGCGGCAATTGCTAACATGATTCGGACAGACTTAAGCATAGATACGAGTGAGAAACTCTCATCGTAGTCAACACCTTGAACTTGTCGAAAACCTTTTGCGACAATTCTAGCTTTGTAGATAGTAACACCACTATCAGCGTCCATCTTCCTCTTGAAGATCCATTTAATCTCAATGGCTCATCAATCATCGGGCAAGTCAATCAAAGTCCATACTTTGTTCTTATACATGGATCCCATCTCAGATTTCATGGCCTTAAACCATTTTGCAGAATCTGGGCTCATCATCGCTTCCTCATTGTTCGTAGGTTCGTCATGGTCAAGTAACATGACCTCCAGAACAGTATTACCGTACCACTCTTGTGCGGATCTCACTCTGGTTGAGCTACGAAGTTCTGTAGTAACTTGATCTGAAGTTTCATGATCATCATCATTAACTTCCTCTCTTGTTGGTGTAGACATCACTGGAACTGATTTCTATGATGAACTATTTTCCAATTCGGGAGAAGGTACAATTACCTTATCAAGTTCCACTTTCCTCCCACTCACTTCTTTCGAGAGAAACTCCTTCTCTAGAAAGGATCCATTCTCAGCAACGAATATCTTGCCTTCGGATCCGTGATAGAAGGTGTACCCAACAGTTTCTTTTGGGTATCCTATGAAGATTTACTTCTCTGATTTGGGTTCGAGCTTATCATGTTGAAACTTTTTCACATAAGCATCGCAGTCCCAAACTTTAAGAAACGACAACTTAGGTTTCTCGGCAAACCACAGTTCATACGGTGTCGTCTCCACGGATTTAGATGGTGCCCTATTTAACGTGAATGTAGTTTTCTCTAATGCATAACCCCAAAACGATAGTGGTAGATCGGTAAGAGACATCATAGATCGCACTATATCTAATAAAATACGGTTATGACGTTCGGACACACCATTACACTATGGTGTTCCAGGTGGCGTGAGTAGTGAAACTATTTCACATTGTTTTAACTGAAGGCCAAACTCGTTAACTCAAATATTTTACTTCTGCGATCATATCGTAGAAACTTTTATTTTCTTGTTACGATGATTCTCCACTTTACTCTGAAATACTTTGAACTTTTCAAATGTTTCAGACTTTTGTTTCATCAAGTAGATATACCCATATCTGCTTAAATCATCTGTGAAGGTCAGAAAATAATGATATCTGCCACGAGCCTCAACACTCATCGGACCGCATACATCAGTATGTATTATTTCCAATAAGTCAATTTCTCGCTCCATTGTTCTGGAGAACAGAGTTTTAGTCATCTTGCCCATGAGGCATGGTTCGCAAGCATCAAGTGATTCATAATCAAGTGATTCCAAAATCCCATCAGCATGGAGTTTCTTCATGCGCTTTACACCAATATGACCTAAACAACAGTGCCACAAATAAGTTGCACTATCATTATTAACTTTGCATATTTTGACTTCAATATTATGAATATGTGTATCACTACGATCGAGATCCAACAAACCATTTTCATTGGGTGTATGACCACAGAAGGTTTTATTCATATAAACAGAACAAAAATTATTCTCTAGTTTACATGAATAACCGTATTGCAATAAACATGATCCAATCATATTCATGCTCAACGCAAACACTAAATAACATTTATTTTAGGTTCAACACTAATCCCGAAAGTATAGGGAGTGTGCGATGATGATCATATCAATCTTGGAACCACTTCCAATACACATCGTAACTTCACCCTTAACTAGTCTATGTTTATTCTGCAACTCCCGTTTCGAGTTACTACTCTTAGCAACTGAACTAGTATCAAATACTGAGGGGTTGCTATAAACACTAGTAAAGTACACATCAATAACATGTATATCAAATATACCTTTGTTCACTTTGCCATCCTTCTTATCCGCCAAATACTTGGGGCAGTTCTGCTTCCAGTGACCAGTCCCTTTGCAGTAGAAGTACTTAGTCTCAGGCTTAGGTCTAGACTTGGGCTTCTTCACTTGAGCAGCAACTTGCTTGTCGTCTTCTTGAAGTTCCCCTTCTTCCCTTTGCCCTTTTCTTGAAACTAGTGGTCTTGTCAACCATCAACACTTGATGATTTTCTTGATTTCTACCTTCGTCGATTTCAGTATCACGAAGAGCTTGGGAATCGTTTTCGTTATCCCTTGCATATTATAGTTCATCACGAAGTTCTAGTAACTTGGTGATAGTGACTAGAGAACTCTGTCAATCACTATCTTATCTGGAAGATTAACTCCCACTTGATTCAAGCAATTGTAGTAGCCAGACAATCTGAGCACATGCTCATTGGTTGAGCTATTCTCCTCCATCTTGTAGGCAAAGTACTGCCAGAGGTCTCATACCTCTTGACACGGGCATGAGTATGAAATACCAATTTCAACTCTTGGAACATCTTATATGCTCTGTGGCATTCAAAACATTTTTGAAGTCCCGGTTCTAAGCCGTAAAGCATGGTGCACTAAATTATCAAGTAGTCATCATACCGAGCTTTTGTCAAAAATGTTCATAATGTCTGCATCTGCTCCTGTAATAGGTCTGTCACCTAGCGGTGCATCAAGGACATAATTCTGTTGTGCAGCAATGAGGATAATCCTCAGATCACGGATCCAATCCGCATCATTGCTACTAACATCTTTCAACTTATTTTTCTCTAGGAACATATCAAAAATAAATGGGGAACAACATCACGAGCTATTGATCTACAACATAGATATGCAAATACTATCAGGACTAAGTTCATGATAAATTAAAGTTCAATTAATCATATTACTTAAGAACTCCCACTTAGATAGACATCCCTCTAATCATCTAAGTGGTCACGTGATCCAAATCAACTAAACCATAACCGATCATCACGTGAAATGGAGTAGCTTTCAATGGTGAACATCATTATGTTGATCATATCTACTATATGATTCACGCTCGACCTTTCGGTCTCAGTGTTCCGAGGCCATATCTGCATATGCTAGGCTCGTCAAGTTTAACCTGAGTATTCTGCGTGTGCAAAACTGGCTTGCACCCATTGTAGATGTATGTAGAGCTTATCACACCTGATCATCACGTGGTGTCTGGGCACGACGAACTTTGGCAACGGTGCATACTCAGGGAGAACACTTTTATCCTGAAATTTAGTGAGAGATCATCTTATAATGCTACCGTCAATCAAAGCAAGATAAGATGCATAAAAGATAAACATCACAAGCAATCAATATAAGTGATATGATATGGCCATCATCATCTTGTGCTTGTGATCTCCATCTCCGAAGCACCGTCATGATCACCATCATCACCGGCGCGACACCTTGATTTCCATCGTAGCATCGTTGTCGTCTCGCCAATCTTATGCTTCCACGCCTATCTCTACCGCTTAGTGATAAAGTAAAGCATTACAGCGCAATTGCATTGCATACAATAAAGCGACAACCATATGGCTCCTGCGAGTTGCCGATAACTCAGTTACAAAAACATGATCATCTCATACAATAAAATTTAGCATCATGTCTTGACCATATCACATCACAACATGCCCTGCAAAAACAAGTTAGACGTCCTCTACTTTGTTGTTGCAAGTTTTACGTGGCTGCTACGGGCTGAGCAAGAAGCGTTCTTACCTACGCATCAAAACCACAATGATAGTTTGTCAAGTTGGTGCTGCTTTAACCTTCGCAAGGACCGGGCGTAGCCACACTCGGTTCAACTAAAGTTGGAGAAACTGACACCCGCCAGCCACCTATGTGCAAAGCACGTCGGTAGAACCAGTCTCGCGTAAGTGTATGCGTAATGTCGGTCCGGGCCGCTTCATCCAACAATACCGCCGAACCAAAGTATGACATGCTGGTAAGCAGTATGACTTATATCGCCCACAACTCACTTGTGTTCCACTCGTGCATATAACATCAACGCATAAAACCAGGCTCGGATACCACTGTTGGGGAACGTAGCAATTTCAAAAAAATTCCTACGCACACGCAAGATCATGGTGATGCATAGCAACGAGAGGGGAGAGTGTTGTCTACGTACCCTCGTAGACCGAAAGCGGAAGCGTTAGCACAACGCGGTTGATGTAGTCGTACGTATTCACGGCCCGACCGATCAAGCACCGAAACTACGGCACCTCCGAGTTCTAGCACACATTCAGCTTGATGAAGATTTCCAGACTCCGATTCAGCAGAATGTCGGGGAAGAGTTCCGTCAGCACGACGGTGTGGTGACGATCTTGATGTTCTACTGTCGCAGGGCTTCGCCTAAGCACAACTACAATATTATCAAGGACTATGGTGGAGGGGGGCACCGCACACGGCTAAGAGATCAATGATCAACTGTTGTGTCTCTGGGGTGCCCCCTGCCCCCGTATATAAAGGAGCAAGGGAGGGAGGCGGCCGGCCTAGGAGGAGGGCGCGCCAAGGGGGGAGTCTTACTCCCACCGGGAGTAGGACTCCTCCTTCCCATGTTGGAGTAGGAGAGAAGGAAAGAGGGGGAGAGGAACAAGGAAAAGTGGGCTGCACCCCTTGTCCAATTCGGACCAGAGGGGGGGGGGGTGCCTCCTGCCTTTTGGCCTCTCTCCTCTATTCCCGTATGGCCCAATAAGGCCCATATACTCCCCGGCGAATTCCCGTAACTCTCCGGTACTCCGAAAAATACCCGAATCACTCGGAACCTTTCCGATGTCCGAATATAGTCATCCAATATATCAATCTTTATGTCTCGACCATTTCGAGACTCCTCGTCATGTACCCGATCTCATCCGGGACTCCGAACTCCTTCGGTACATCAAAACTCATAAACTCATAATATAACTGTCATCGAAACCTTAAGCGTGCGGACCCTACGGGTTCGAGAACAATGTAGACATGACCGAGACACGTCTCCGGTCAATAAACAATAGCAGAACCTGGATGCTCATATTGGCTCCCACATATTCTATGAAGATCTTTATCGGTCAGACCGCATAACAACATACGTTGTTCCCTTTGTCATCGGTATGTTACTTGCCCGAGATTCGATCGTCGGTATCTCAATACCTAGTTCAATCTCGTTACCAGCAAGTCTCTTTACTCATTCCGTAACACATCATCCCGCAACTAACTTATTAGTTGCAATGCTTGCAAGGCTTATACTGATGTGCATTACCGAGTGGGCCCAGAGATACCTCTCCGACAATCGGAGTGACAAATCCTAATCTCGAAATACGCCAACCCAACAAGTACCTTCGGAGACACCTGTAGAGCATCTTTATAATCACCCAGTTACGTTGTGACGTTTGGTAGCACACAAAGTGTTCCTCCAGTAAACGGGAGTTGCATAATCTCATAGTCATAGGAACATGTATAAGTCATGAAGAAAGCAATAGCAACAAACTAAATGATCAAGTGCTATGCTAACGGAATGGGTCAAGTCAATCACATCATTCTCTAATGATGTGATCCCGTTAATCAAACGACAACTCATGTCTATGGCTAGGAAACTTAACCATCTTTGATTCAACGAGCTAGTCAAGTAGAGGCATACTAGTGACATACTGTTTGTCTATGTATTCACACATGTATTATGTTTTCGGTTAATACAATTCTAGCATGAATAATAAACATTTATCATGATATAAGGAAATAAATAATAACTTTATTATTGCCTCTAGGGCATATTTCCTTCACCTACAGCTCCGCCGGCCAGCCGCGCTCCGCCCCTGGGCATCGCCGACTTGCTTGCCGCCCCTCCCGCTCGCTAACTACGCTGGTCGGCCGCGTCGTGTCCGTGCGCCTGCCCCGTGCCCCGTACTGCTGCTGCCGCTAGGAATTGCTGCTTCCCGCGTGTGCCCGCCGTCCCGCGCCTCTGCTATCGCTACTGCTCGCTGCTCCTGATGCTGTGTGTTGCTGCCGCTGCGCCTCGCCGATGCGCCCTGCCTGCTCGGTGCTCCTCTACTGCTGCTGCTGCTCACTGTTGCTACCTACCCCGCGCCACAGCCACCCCCGCCGCAGCCCCTGCCCTAGTCCGCTGCTCGCCTGGCAGCTGCCGTGCTCGCCCCTGGGCGTGGGCATGGCCACCGCACAAGCGTGCGTGTGTGCCAGCCATGGTGGCCGGCTATGCCCTGGCCGGTCCTGTGTAGTTTGATTAGCGTGCGTGTATGTTAGGTTAGTAGTGGCCCAGTGTTTAGATTAGTCTATTTACTACTTAGTGATATGTGCATTTGACATGTGGCCCCCACTACTAAATTAACTAGATAAATAAATCGGTTAAAAGAGTAGTCCATGATACGCGGGCCCCTTTGGCCATGTTGACTAGTCAACATTGACTGAGTCAACCGCTGACCGGGCACTATTGACTTTGACCCTGGCCCCACATGTCATTGACTACGGCTGGCTATCTCTGCGTATTAAAAATAATTGCACTGTTTAAATTTTGATTTAATATATTCCAGAAAATGTAGAAAATATTTTAAAACTTTGAAAAATCATAGTAAATAATCCGTAACTCGGATGGAAAAGTTTTGTACATGAAAGTTGCTCAAAACGACGAGACAAATCCGAATATACAGTCCGTTCATCTGTCACGCGCCCCTAGTATAGTGAACATGCAACCTTCCCCCTCCGTTTCGTCTGTCCGAAAATGTCAATCTTTGGGAAAACATTCTCGGATGTTTCCCCCCTTCGCCGGTATCGTGTAGCCTTGCGTTGGTTCACCCCCAACGCTGCTTGTTGTCTTGTCATGCATAGTATTACACTTGTTTGCTCTGTATTTATTGTTTCTTCCCCCTCTTCTCTCTGGTAGACCCCGAGACCGATGCTGTCCCTGTGATCGACTACGTTGACGATGGCACTTCTTCTTTTTCAGCAGAGCTTCCAGGCAAGCAAACCCTCCTTGAGCATTCCGATATCGCCCATTTCTTTCCCTCTCATGCTTGCATTAGAACTGCTACTGCTTTCTGATCCTACTCTGATGCATAGCCTATTTTTGTTACCTGCTTTCATACCTTACCTGTTTATCCTAAACTGCTTAGTATAGGTTGGTTAGAGATCCATTAGTGACCCCACCTTGTCCCAGTTGCCTCGCTTTATGTTCGATGACTCAATCAACGTGATCAACATCCATGCCTCGACACCGCACATCACCCCCCTAGTTGTATGACTCTGCAGAGTTACCATCGAGTGCTGAGGGTGGAACCTCTTACATCACTCCTGATGAGATCTCTGTAGTGTAGCTATACGGTCGAGGTCATCGAGGGTGATTTCCTCCTTAACTACTTCTGTCATGACTCTGTCGTGCAACCCCTCAAGTGTGAACCTCGAGGGTGAATCCTCTTACGTTCACCTTGATGATAACATCGAGTGGAATTCATCGGGGGTGATTCCTCGGGTTTTCCCCTTGGTGTTAGAAACCCAGTTACTATGGTTACTATGACTTCGCACTGAGACATTTTAACATATAATGTTGCTAGCCAACTTGGCTCCACAAAGCTCCCTCGATTTGGTCCACTTCTAGACGTCGGATCGGCCATCAGACGCATTTGAGCCGTCAGATCTTCACTTCGTGGTCAAATCCAATTTCTCCTAAAAACAAGACTTGAGGTTGGTATGGATGTACTTACATTCAAGATGACCTGTAACAACATGAAAGTTGGCCTCCATGACCTCTGAGATGTTCATAGGTCCTAATTGAGGTTGTCTTCCGTTGATTATTTTTATCGCTGCTATGTTAGCTCTTTTGTGAGGGTCCAATTTGGTGACCGCCTTAGAAAGAACAAGTTTCAACTATTGCTAAAGCTATTAAATCAAAAGATTATTCTTACATCAGGAGGTTTGCATCCAATCTCCTGAAGTTAATTTGTTAATATATGTGATCATGTACCATGTGGTCCATAGCATATAACAGCTTTGTAGTTGACATATGTGGCCAAAGATCTGTACTGAAACATATAGATAAATCATCAGAGATAATACTATGAATGAGAATGGACTTGGAAATTGTGATAAACCTTCCTTTAGGTGCATTTTCATTCAAAAGGTGATCCAGGTCTATTGGAGTAGTACACGCTAAGTCGGTAACTGTAATACAAGGCTTTACGAATCTATCAATTGAAGTGCAGATCAACCAAAATGTCATATACAATGGTTGAAAGATGAAGACTAAAGACCATGGAGAAGATTACACCATCTTTTATTCCAAGGAAAGAAACAACATGGTCACTTGACTTTACAGACAACCTACTACTATTAACTTATGTTTAATTGATCGACATCGCATCTTTGTTATTAGATATATACTTAGGAACATGCCTGTGAGTATATAATTAGTCTATGTATGCGAGACATTTTTGTTTTGTTTTTCCCCTTAGTTCTATCCAGAAATGACTATTTGTGTCTTTCTATTTATTCTGCACTAGCCCTTTTCTTGGAATTCCTATGTATTTCTGACCTATGTGGATTTTACTGATAATAGAAGAGTTCAAGGGTTACTAACCTTAAAATTTTCTATATATTATAAATGACTAACTGATAATAGCAGAGTTCAAGGGTTTGTTATGTTCTGCAATTAGCATTCATCAGGAACCAAACGGCAACCCTCCAAACTTTTCAGCAACTTATTCCTATGTTTGGTGTCCTTTGATAATTGATAGTATGTTTCTCTTCAGATATATACCTGAGTACTACACTTTTAACTTATATGTCCATGGTCGTGCCTGAAGATTGTTGTCATGTTTTTGTGTGTTGTGCTGTCGCCAACTGTTATCTGAAGCACCCCACTTAAATGGGTAGGATTACAGGGAACATGCCTACTATGGATATGGAGCTCATTACATGGCGGATCAGTGCAAGTTGCACGCTTCATGGGAAAGATAGGAAGAAATTCCTGCTTTGGTGTGATGGTGGTCTATGCAAACTGGAGAGAGGAATGCGTTGATTACGTTGATTCTGAGGTTATGAGTCAGCTGAAAGCTAATGGCTACTGGTTAGGAATCATTTAGGTAATGGTCGTCTTTTGGACCTGCTTTAGTTGTACTCCCTCCATTTCAAAATAGATGACTCAACTTTGTACTAACTTTAATACAAAATTAGTACAAAGTTGGATCATCTATTTTGGAATGAAGGGAGTACTTGGCAGTTTCCTTGCGTTTTTCTAGACTACTTGTCGTTGAGTGCTGACCACCCTCTGTTGTTTCTCTGTCATGCAACTCTCCTACATGGTTAAAAAACTAATTTAGACATTTTGTTTCTTTGACCGTTACTCATTTCTCTTATCCTTGTTGTATCAAATCAATTGTATCATCATTGATGGCCGTTTTTCTTTCTTTCCGTGATCTTTTTTTTAGCAGAATGAGATGTGGCATAAACTCCTCTGAAATGTTTGGCTACCTTCAAACAATTTATTAGCTAACTAATTTTGGTTGCTGTTGCACACAATACAATTGTACTCCGTTGTTGCCATCTTGCCTTTTATGTGAGCTTAACTCTACAATAAATTAAAGTTTTACACAGAAAGCCGATTTCTTATTGTTTATAGTTGCTCAAATACATAGTTATTGAAAAATGCAAATATTTTCAACGAGCACATGGCTTTAAATGGGTCTCTGCGCCATTTGGCGCAACTGGTCATCTAGTGTTACTAAAGACGGTCGGCCCTGAGGGGTACCCGCGCGAGCTTAATAGCGAGTGATGTGGAGTCGGGTTGACCTGGAAGGTGCCCGCGAGATACTTACGAGGCGTGGCCGGGCATTCTTAGCCCTTGCCGCAATTACTCAAGACGGGGCGACGGGGTCACATCTTTCGTGGGTCTCTGCTTGTTACCGCGCGTTACTAATCCACTACGATTTGGATATTTGATCCGAGGGGCCTCTGGCCTGATAGCACTAACCATCACGTGGGCATTGTATGGGCGTTCTGCGTCGTATGCATCAGCCGAAGCTTATTAGACGTCAGCGACTGAGCGGCGCGCGCTGGGTTGGACTGGTAAGCTCCTGCCTTTTTAAGGAGGTAGCTAGGTCTGCTCACTGGCCGCCCACGCAACATGCATGAGTTCCCGGGGCGATGGCCCAAGACCCCTGGGGGCATAGGATTAGTCCGGCGTGCTTGACCTCTCTATTAAGCCTAGGTCGGGTTGCGGTGTATTGTTTTGCCGAGGCCGGTCATGACCCAGGAAAGTGTGTCCGGCCGGAGTTAATCGAGCGTGGTGGGTAAGTTGGTGCACCCCTGCAGGGAAGAAAACATCTATCGATAGCCTGTCCTATGGTAACAGACACTTGGAGTTGTATCCCGATCGATATAACTAGAACTGGATACTTGTGATGAGAATCGGATTGTGATGAGAAATGGATAGTATGGCTCTGGGATTGCTTTCTCGCAGGGAGTCGAGAAAGGATCTCTGGCCGAGGTTGATAACACTACTACTAATTTACATTATGTTGATCTGTACTCTTCTATATGCTGCAAGATGCTTGAAGATGCTAGTCTTCGATAGGCTAGGCTTTCCCCTTCTCTTCTGGCATTCTGCAGTTTACTCCACAGATACAACCCATTCGTTTGATATAGATGCATACTTAGTTTAGATCTGATGTAAGTCTTGCGAGTACTTTGGATGAGTACTTGCGGTTGCTTTGCTACCTCTTTTTCCCCCATACCCGATTGTTGCGACCAGATGACGGATCCCAGGAGCCAGACGACACCATTGATGATTACTACTACCCAGAGGGTGCCTACTACAACGTGACGGCCGCTGATGACTTGGAGTAGTTAGGAGGCTCCCAGGCAGGAGGCCTTGCCTTTTCGATCGATGTTGCTTTTGTGCTAGCCTTCTTAAGGCAAACTTGTCTAACTCATGTCTGTACTCAGATATTGTTGCTTCCGCTGACTCTTGTGTTTTCAAGCTCATGTATTCGAGCCCTCGAGGTCCCTTGCTTGTAATATAAAGCTTGTATTATTTTAATTTGTGTCTAGAGTTGTGTTGTGATATCTTCCCGTGAGTCCTTGATCTTGATCGTACACATTTGCGTGTATGATTAGTGTACGATTGAATCAAGGGCGTTACAGGGGAGTTGATACGTCTCCAACGTATCTACATTTCCAAACACGTTTGCCCTTGTTTTGGACTCTAACTTGCATGATTTGAATGGAACTAACCCGGACTGACGCCGTTTTCAGCAGAATTACCATGGTGTTATTTATGTGCAGGAACAAACATTCTCGGAATGACCTGAAACTTCACGGAGCAATTTTTCAGAAAATATGAAAAATACCTGCAAAAGATGAAGGCCAGGGGGCCCACCACCTCTCCACGAGGGTGGGGGGGCGCGCCTGCCCCCCTAGGGCGCGCCCCTACCTCGTGGGCCCCCTGTTGCCTCTCCGACTCCAACTCCAACTCCATATATTGTGTTTCGGGGAGAAAAAAATCAGAGAGAAGAAATCGTCGCGTTTTACGATACGGAGCCGTCGCCAAGCCCTAAAACCTCTCAGGAGGGCTGATCTGGAGTCCGTTCAGGGCTCCGGAGAAGGGAATCCGTCGCCATCGTCATCATCAACCATCCTCCATCACCAATTTCATGATGCTCACCGTCGTGCGTGAGTGATTCCATCATAGGCTTGCTGGACGGTGATGGGTTGGATGAGATCTATCATGTAATCGAGTTAGTTTTGTTAGGGTTTGATCCCTAGTGTCCACTATGTTCTGAGATTGATGTTGCTATGACTTTGCTACGCTTAATGCTTGTCACTAGGGCCCGAGTGCCATGATTTCAGATCTGAATCTATTATGTTTTCATCAATATATGAGTGTTCTTGATCCTATCTTGCAAGTCTATAGTCACCTATTATGTGTTATGATCCGTTAACCCCGAAGTGACAATAATCGGGATACTTACCGGTGATGACCGTAGTTTGAGGAGTTCATGTATTCACTATGTGTTAATGCTTTGTTCCGGTACTCTATTAAAAGGAGGCCTTAATATCCCTTAGTTTCCGTAAGGACCCCGCTGCCAGAGGAGTGTAGGACAAAAGATGCCATGCAAGTTCTTTTCCATAAGCACGTATGACTATATTCGGAATACATGCCTACATTACATTGACGAACTGGAGCTAGTCCTGTGTCACCCTAGGTTAGGACTGTTACATGATGAACCGCATCCGACATAATTCTCCATCACCGATCCATTGCCTACGAGCTTTCCATATATTGTTCTTCGCGTATTTACTTTCCGTTGCTATTGCTATCATCACTACAAAATACCAAAAACATTGCTTTTACTACCGTTACCTTCTGTTACCGTTACCACTATTATCATATTACTTTGCTACTAAATACTTTGCTACAGATATTAAGTTTCCAGGTGTGGTTGAATTGACAACTCAGCTGCTAATACTTGAGAGTATTCTTTGGCTCCCCTTGTGTCAAATCAATAAATTTGGGTTGAATACTTTACCCTCGAAAACTGTTGCGATCCCCTATACTTGTGGGTTATCACTCATAGTGCCACCAATTGCATATAAAGGTTTGGAAGAAAACATGCTGCTAATGTTGAACCATTTGGACGTTTTGTGCACTTCCACTAAAATCGAGCATTCCTGTTTGCATAGATATTGAAAGTGTGATTACTATAAAAGTGGCACTAGTTGAAGCATAGACTCACAAATATAAGCATTCCAATTTCTTAATGGGAAAAGGTAGCAAGGCTGTTTCTAACCACCTGTTTGAAGGAATAAATAAGGCAACAACGGCTGATGTCAGGAAGTCATACATAGTTATTTCTGAAAAATTGAACCATTCCTCTTCTTTTAAGCATATTTTGTGAAGTTCAACTAAAATAAAATGCCATCACCGCCTTGACAATTCAGTGACACTGTACAAAAGGAATGACTTAACATTATATCATGCTGTCAGATATGTAGTTGACAGGCATTAGAGACAAACATACAGACCTCCTTCGATAACATAATGAACATTAATTTTAACAAAGGCGTGACTAGCTTTAACTGGATAAGAGCATCTCCAATAGCATGTGTATATTTGGATGTCTATATATTCATATAGACAATGGTCTAAAAAGATACCCTTATATACACGTCGAGTTTTGCATCAAAATGTCTATATACAGGGACCATGACAGGTGGGCCATCGCTGGGGAGAGGAAGAAATCATGACTGCAGCTGAGTTTAGACGACGCCTTCACAATGTCCAGGCGTGGACATTGTCGAGGTCGATTTAGAGGATGTGTATATTTGGACGACCATATAGACAAGCTGTTGGACGCCTCTTTTGGGCTCACGTCATGGGAAACGAGTATAGACATCCATATAGACAAGCTATTGGAGATGCTCTAATTTGAGTGAACTCTACACCCTCTGTTCCTTAATATAAGACATTTTCGTAGTTCAATTTAAAGTACCCAAACGTCTAGTATTTAGAAAACAAGTAGTATTTTTCTTGAGCACATATCTAGGAAAGCTTGCCACAATGTATATATGTCCATACGCTAATGCAACACCATCCAAATAGTACAAATATACACTAATCCAGTGGCTAGTGCATCAGCAGAGTAGTTATTTTATTACAGGGTACAATACAATGGTTTTACTGAACAGATTTCCATAAGCTCTAGCACTGGAAGATTTCTATAAGAATTAACAATACAAAATGTAAAGGTAACAAGTTTCAGCATTGGTATACTGATACGTCCATTTTGCATCATGATTTTATATCAATATTTATTGCATTATGGGCTGTTATTACACATTATGTCACAATACTTATGCCTATTCTCTCTTATTTTACAAGGTTTACATAAAGAGGGAGAATGCCGGCAGCTGGGATTCTGGCTGAAAAAGGAGCAAATATTAGAGACCTATTCTGCACAGCAAAAAAAGTCCTGAAACTTCACGGATGATGTTTTCCAAATATATAAAAAACATTGAGCGCAAGAACTTCACCAGGGGGGCACACCCTGCCCACAAGGGTGGGGGGCGTGCCCTACCCCCCTGGGCACGCCCCCTACCTCGTGGGCCCCCTGGTGGCCCTCCGGTGACCATCTTCTGCTATATGGACTCTTTCGATGGGAAAAAAAAATCATAAGCCATCTTCTCGGATGAAACTCCGCCGCCACGAGGCGGAACCTTGGCGGAGCCAATCTAGGGTTCTGGCGGGGCTGTTCTACCAGGGAAACTTCCCTTCCAGAGGGGGAAATCATCGCCATCGTCATCACCAATGCTCCTCTCATCGGGAGAGGGCAATCTCCATCAACATCTTCATCAGCACCATCTCATCTCAAAACCCTAGTTCATCTCTTGTATCCAATTCTTGTCTCCAAGTCCGGGATTGGTGTGAGTAGGTTGCTAGTAGTGTTAATTACTCCTTGTAGTTGATCCTAGTTGGTTTAATTGGTGGAAGATCATATGTTCAGATCCTATATGCACATCAATACCCCTCTGATTATGAACATGTTTATGCTTTGTGAGTAGTTACTTTTGTTCCTGAGGACATGGGAGAAGTCTTGCTATTAGTAGTCATGTGAATTTGGTATTCGTTCAATATTTTGATGAGATGTATGTTGTCTCTCCTCTAGTGGTATTATGTGAACGTTGACTACATGACACTTCACCATTGTTTGGGCCTAGAGGAAGGCATTGGGAAGTAATAAGTAGATGATGGGTTGCTAGAGTGACAGAATCTTAAACCCTAGTTTATGCGTTGCTTCGTAAGGGGCTGATTTGGATCCATACGTTTCATGCTATGGTTAGGTTTACCTTAATACTTTTGTTGTATTTGCGGATGCTTGCAATAGAGGTTAATCATAAGTGGGATGCTTGTCCAAGTAAGGGCAGCACCCAAGCACCGGTCCACCCACATACCAAATTATCAAAGTACCGAACGCGAATCATATGAGCGTGATGAAAACTAGCCTGACGATATTCCCATGTGTCCTCGGGAGCGCTTTACATCATATAAGAGTTTGTCCAGGCTTGTCCTTTGCTACAAAAGGATTGGGCCACCTTGCTGCACCTTATTTACTTTTGTTACTAGTTGCTTGTTACAAATTATGTTATCACAAAACTATCTGTTACCACTTATTTCAGTACTTGCAGAGAATACCTTGCTGGAAATCGCTTATCATTTACTTCTACTCCTCGTTGGGTTCGACACTCTTACTTATCGAAAGGACTACGATAGATCCCCTATACTTGTGGGTCATCAAGACTCTTCTCTGGCGCCGCTGCTGGGGAGTGAAGTGCCTTTGGTAGGTGGAATTTGGTAAGGAAAATTTTATATAGTGTACTAAAATTTACTGTCTCTTGTTACTATGGAAAGTAATCCTCTGAGGGGCTTGTTCGGGGTATCTTCACCCCGACCAGTAGAGCAAAGAGTTGCTCCTCAACCTACTGAACCTACTGTAAATGAAAATGCTTGCTTTGAAATTCCTTTGGGTATGGTAGAAAAACTGCTAGCAATCCTTTTTTAGGAGATGGAACGAAACATCTTGATGAGCATCTAATATATGTGGATGAAGTTTGTGGATTATTTAAGCTTGCAGGTGTACCCAGAGATGTTGTTAAGAAGAAGGTCTTCCCTTTATCTTTGAGGGGAGATGCATCGACATGGTATAGGCTATGTGATGATATGGAGTCTTGGAACTACAAATGATTGAAATTGGAATTTCATCAAAAGTTTTATCCTATGCATCTTGTTCATCGTGATCGCAATTATATATAATTTTTGGCCTCGCGAAGGAGAAAGCATCGCTCAAGCTTGGGGGAGGCTTAAATCAATGTTATATTCATGCCCCAATCATGAGCTCTCAAGAGAAATGATTATTCAAAATTTTTATGCTCGGCTTTCTGGTAACAATCGCACCATGCTTGATACTTCTTGTGCTGGCTCTTTTATGATGAAGACTATTGAATTCAAATGGGATTTATTTGAAAGAATTAAACGCAGCTCCGAAGATTGGGACCTCGACAATGGTATGGAGTCAGGTATGACACCTAGTTTTGATTGTGTTAAATCTTTTATTGATACCGATATTTTTCTTAAATTTAGCACTAAATATGGACTTGACTCTGAGATAGTAGCTTCTTTCTGTGAATCTTTTGCTGCTTATGTTGATCTCCCCAAGGAGAAGTGGTTTAAATATCATCCTCCCATAGAAGTAAAAGTAGCTGCACCTATTAAAGTTGAAGAAAAGACTATTACTTATAATGATCCTATTGTTCCTACTTCTTATGTTGAGAAACCGCCTTTCCCTGTTAGGATAAAGGATCATGCTAAAGCTTCAACTATGGTTCGTAAAAGCAATATTAAAACATATACACCTCCTGAGCAAGTTAAAGTTGAACCCAATATTGCTATTGTTAAAGATCTCTTGTCTGATAATATAGATGGGCATGTTATTTATTTCTATGATGAAACTGCTAGAATTGCTAAATCCCGTGATACAGATAAACCTAGACCTGTGGTAGGCATGCATGTTATTTCTGTTAAAATAGGAGATCATTGTTATCATGGCTTATGTGATATGGGTGCTAGTGCTAGTGCAATACCTTATTATTTATACCAAGAAGTTATGCATGATATTGCACCTGCTGAGATGGAAGATATTGATGTCACAATTAAACTTGCTAATAGAGATACTATTTCACCAATGGGAATTGTTAGAGATGTTGAAGTCTTGTGTGGGAAAACTAAATATCCTGCTGATTTTCTTGTTCTTGGTTCCCCACAAGATAGTTTTTGTCCCATTATATTTGGTAGACCCTTCTTAAATACTGTTAATGCTACCATAGATTGCAAAAGGGATGTTGTTACTGTCGGTTTAGATGATATGACTCATGAATTTAATTTTTGTAAATTTAGTAGACAACACCGTGAAGAAGAATTACCTAGTAAGGATGAAATTATTGGTCTTGCTTCTATTGTCGTACCTCCTAGTGATCCTTCAGAACAATATTTGCTAGACCATGAAAATGATATGTTTATGAATGAAAGAAGGGAATTAGATGAAGTATTCTTTAAACAGGAACCTATTCTAAAAAGCAATTTACCTGTTGAAATCCTAGGGGATCCTCCTCCACCCAAGGGTGATCCCATGTTTGAGCTTAAACCGTTACCTAATACTCTTAAATATGCTTATCTTGATGAGAAAAAGATATATCCTGTTATTATTAGTGCTAACCTTTCAGAGCATGAAGAAGAGAGATTATTGAAAAGTCTGAAGAAGCACCGTGCTGCTATTGGGTATACTGTTGATGATCTTAAGGGCATTAGTCCCACTCTATGTCAACATAAAATTAATTTGGAAGAAGATGCTAAACCAGTTCATGATCATCAACACCGTCTGAATCCTAAAATGAAAGAAGTGGTAAGAAAGGAGATACTAAAGCTCCTTGAGGCAGGTATAATTTATCCCGTTGCTGATAGTAAGTGGGTAAGTCCTGTCCATTGTGTCCCTAAGAAGGGAGGTATTACTGTTGTTCCTAATGATAAAGATGAATGGATCCCTCAAAGAATTATTACTGGTTATAGGATGGTAATTGATTTCCGCAAATTAAATAAGGATACTAAAAAGATCATTACCCCTTACCTTTTATCGATCAAATGCTAGAAAGATTATCCAAACATACACATTTTTGCTTTCTAGATGGTTATTCTGGTTTCTCTCAAATACCTGTGTCAGCCAAAGATCAATCAAAGACTACTTTTACATGCCCTTTTGGTACTTTTGCTTATAGACATATGCCTTTTGGTTTATGTAATGCACCTGCTACCTTCCAAAGATGCATGATGGCTATATTCTCTGACACTTGTGAAAAGATTTGTGAGGTTTTCATGGACGACTTTTCCGTCTATGGATCTTCTTTTGATGATTGCTTGAGCAACCTTGATCGAGTTTTGCAGAGATGTGAAGAAACTAATCTTGTCTTGAATTGGGAAAAGTGCCACTTTATGGTTAATGAAGGTATTGTCTTGGGGCATAAAGTTTCTGAAAGAGGTATTGAAGTTGATAAAGCCAAGGTTGATGCTATTGAAAAGATGCCATGTCCCAAGGACATCAAAGGTATAAGAAGTTTCCTTGGTCATGCTGGTTTTTATAGGAGGTTCATTAAGGACTTCTCAAAAATCTCTCGGCCTCTGACTAATTTATTACAAAAAGATATACCATTTGTCTTTGATGATGATTGTGTAGAAGCATTTGAAATACTTAAGAAAGCATTGATCTCTACACCTATTGTTCGGCCACCTGATTGGAATTTACCCTTTGAAATTATGTGTGATGCTAGTGATTATGCTATAGGTGCTGTTCTAGGATAAAGAGTTGATAAGAAACTAAATGTTATTCAATATGCTAGTAAAACTCTAGACAATGCTCAAAGAAATTATGCTACTACTGAAAAAGAATTCTTAGCAGTTGTATTTGCCTGTGATAAGTTTAGACCTTATATTGTTGATTCTAAAGTGACTATTCACACTGATCATGCTGCTATTAAATATCTTATGGAAAATAAAGATTCTAAACCTAGACTTATTAGATGGGTTCTCTTGCTACAAGAATTTGATTTACACATTGTTGATAGAAAAGGAGCTGAGAACCCCGTTGCAGACAACTTGTCTAGGTTAGAAAATGTGCTTGATGACCCACTACCTATTGATGATAGCTTTCCTGATGAGCAATTAAATGTCATAAATACTTCTCATACTGCTCCATGGTATGCTGATTATGCTAATTACATTGTTGCTAAGTTTATACCACCTAGTTTCACATACCAGCAAAAGAAAAAGTTATTTTATGATTTGAGGCATTACTTTTGGGATGACCCACATCTTTATAAAGGAGTAGATGGTGTTATTAGACGTTGTGTACCTGAGCATGAACATGAACAGATCCTTCACAAGTGTCACTCCGAAGCTTATGGAGGACACCATGCTGGAGATAGAACTGCACATAAGGTACCGCAATTTGGTTTTTATTAGCCTACTCTCTTCAAGGATGCCCGTAAGTTTGTCTTATCTTGTGATGGATGTCAAAGAATTGGTAATATTAGTAGACGTCAAGAAATGCCTATGAATTATTCACTTGTTATTGAACCTTTTGATGTTTGGGGCTTTGACTATATGGGACCTTTTCCTTCCTCTAATGGTTATACACATATTTTAGTTGCTGTTGATTATGTTACTAAGTGGGTAGAAACTATTCCAACTAGTAGTGCTGATCATAACACTTCTATTAAAATGCTTAAAGAAGTTATTTTTCCAAGGTTTGGAGTCCCTAGATATTTAATGGCTGATGGTGGTTCACATTTTATTCATGGTGCTTCCCGTAAAATGCTTGCTAAATATGATGTTAGTCATAGAATTGCATCTCCTTATCACCCCCAGTCTAGTGGTCAAGTAGAATTGAGTAATAGAGAACTCAAATTAATTTTGCAAAAGACTGTTAATAGGGCCAGAAAGAATTGGTCCAAGAAACTTGATGATGCATTATGGGCCTATAGAACTGCATATAAAAATCCTATTGGTATGTCTCCGTATAAAATGGTCTATGGAAAAGCATGTCACTTACCTCTCGAACTAGAACACAAGGCTTATTGGGATATTAAAGAACTTAATTGTGATTTTAAACTTGCCGGTGAGAAGAGGTTATTTGATATTAGCTCACTTGATGAATGGAGAACCCAAGCCTACGAAAATGCCAAGTTGTTTAAAGAAAACTTAAAAGATGGCATGACAAAAGGATACAAAAGCGTGAGTTTAACATAGGTGATTATGTATTGCTATACAACTCTCGTTTAAGATTTTTTGCAGGAAAACTTCTCTATAAATGGGAGGGTCCTTACGTTATCGAGGTCTACCGTTCCGGTGCCATAAAAATCAACAACTTCGAAGGCACAAATCCGAAGGTGGTGAACGGTCAAAGAATCAAACACTATATCTCAGGTAATCCCATAAATGTTGAAACCAATGTTATTGAAACCGTAACCCAGGAGGAATACATAAAGGACACTTTCCGGAACGTTTCAGACTCCGAAAATGAATAGGTATGTGGTACGGTAAGTAAACCGACTCCAAAACAGTTTTTAAGGCAATATTTCTCCGTTTTGGAATATTTAGAAAAATAGAAAAATAAGCAGTAGTCCGGAAAGGACACGAGGGCTCCATGAGGGTGGAGGGCGTGCCCTACCCCCCTGGGCGCATCCCCCTACCTCGTGGGCACCTCGTGTGCTCTCCGGACTCCGTTTTCTTATAGGACACGTATTTTGGTCGGTAAAAATTCATTATATAACCTCCCGGGGTTTTTGACTCCCGTATCACGCAAAATTCTCTTGTTTTTGTTTCGAGCTATTGCTGGTGCAGATTAGAGCAAGATGTCTTCTCAAGAGTCAGTCGGGGAGAGCCGGGTGTCTCATCCGGCATCGGAACCAAGGGCAAACAACAATGCCGACCACTTTGGGCCAGCAACGGAGGAAGAGATGGAGGCTGATTTGATGAGGATAGATGCCATGGAGAATCAAGAAGTCACTTCCCGCCTCCAAGCTGGATTCACAATGGGAGAACTGCAGAGCTCAGCTATTCCAAACTCGGTTATCCCTTCCAATGTCAGATTTCTTTCTTATGAGAATATGAAAAAGAGTGTCACTGGTTCTCCCGCAGCTATGCAGCACCCTTGGGTGCAGGGAGGTTTGGCTATTACAGGAAAACTCCGAAAGGAAATAATGGACCTCAAGCAGCAAGTCAACAAGCTTGAGGAGGAGAATCGTATCTTGAGGGGCATCATCGCCAAGAACATCACATCACCATCCCCGAAAAGAGAGACATAACCACATGGGTATGGGCACTCCACTTGGCAACCGCCAATCTTGGGGGAGTGCCCTGGTATCGTATCGCCATCACTTTTATCTTTACCGTTTTTATTAGTTCGATCCTTTTGGTAATATCTTGATCTAGTAGAATAAAAGTTCTTAGTATGATCTAGTTGTGAGTTTTGCTTTATTATCCTTCTATGTAATCGAGTCCATGAGCTATATAATAAAGATTAGTGTTGAGTCAAGGGCTTGATTATTTTGCCATGATCCTAAGTGAATAAAAGAAAAGAGAAAGAAATAAAAAGAAACAAAGAGATCATGTGACTCTTATGGAGAGTAATGAGCTCACATAGAAAGAGTATGATGAATAAAAGTTGTTGAGAGT
The DNA here is from genome assembly GCF_056163025.1 of Triticum urartu. Lineage (NCBI taxonomy): Eukaryota > Viridiplantae > Streptophyta > Magnoliopsida > Poales > Poaceae > Triticum > Triticum urartu. Next base: position 154,663,127 of record NC_141876.1, read on the forward strand.
TGACAAACATAGTTTTGGCCATCGTTGCAATTAATAGGAAGTAATAAAGAAAGAGAGGTCTTCACATATAAATATACTATCTTGGACATCTTTTATGATTGTGAGCACTCATTAAAATATGACATGCTAAAGAGGTGACATTGGACAAGGAAGACAACATAATGGGTTATGTTTTCTTACATCTGAGATAAATTATGTTGTCTTGGATCCTCCAACATGTTGAGCTTGCCTTTCCCCCTCATGCTAGCCAAATTCATTGCACCAAGTAGAGATGCTACTTGTGCTTCCAAATACCCTTAAACCAGTTTTGCCATGAGAGTCCACCATACCTACCTATGGGTTGAGTAAGATCCATCAAGTAAGTTGTCATCGGTGCAAGCAATAAAAATTGCTCTCTAAATATGTATGATTGATTGGTGTGGAAGAAATAAGCTTTATACGATCGTGTGATATGGAAGTAATAAAAGCAACAGACTGCATAATAAAGGTCCATATCACAAGTGGCAATATAAAGTGACGTTCTTTCGCATTAGGATTTTGTGCATCCAACCATAAAAGCGCATGACAACCTCCGCTTCCCTCTGCGAAGGGCCTATCTTTTACTTTTATCTCCTATACTGCAAAAGAGTCAAGGTGATCTTCGCCCTTCATTTTTACATTTTATCCTTTGGAAAGCACAATATGTTGGAAAGATCCTGGTATATATGGCTAACTGGATGTGGGTTTTCATGAACTATTACTGTTGACATTACCCTTGAGGTAAAACATTGGGAGGCAAAACTATAAGCCCCTATCTTTCTCTGTGTCCGATTAAAACTCCATATCCATAAGTATTGTGTGAGTGTCAGCAATTGTGAAAGACTATATGATAGTTGAGTATCTGGACTTGCTGAAAAGCTCTTATACATTGACTCTTTCCTATGTTATGATAAACTGCAATTGCTTCAATGAATGAGATTATAGTTTGTTAGTTTTCAATGAAGTTTACGATCCATACTTGATATTGTGATTGAATCATTACTCTAGCATAAGATATCATATGACAAGAATTATATAAGTTGCTGTTCTAAGAATGATCATTATGCCCTCATGTCTGTATTTTATTTTTATCAACACCTTCATCTCTAAACATGTGGACATATTTTTCGATTTCGGCTTTTCGCTTGAGGACAAGCGAGGTCTAAGCTTGGGGGAGTTGATACGTCCATTTTGCATCATGCTTTTATATCAATATTTATTGCATTATGGGCTGTTATTACACATTATGTCACAATACTTATGCCTATTCTCTCTTATTTTACAAGGTTTACATAAAGAGGGAGAATGCCGGCAGCTGGGATTCTGGCTGGAAAAGGAGCAAATATTAGAGACCTATTCTGCATAGCTCCAAAAGTCCTGAAACTTCACGGATGATGTTTTCCAAATATATAAAAAATATTGAGAGCAAGAAGTTCACCAGGGGGGCCACACCCTTCCCACGAGGGTGGGGGCGCGCCCCCTACCTCGTGGGCCCCCTGGTGGCCCTCCGGTGACCATCTTCTGCTATATGGACTCTTTCGATGGAAAAAAATCATAAGCCATCTTCTTGGACGAAACTCCGCTGCCACGAGGCGAAACCTTGCGGAGCCAATCTAGGGTTCTGGCGGGGCTGTTCTGCCGGGGAAACTTCCCTCCCGGAGGGGGAAATCATCGCCATCGTCATCACCAACGCTCCTCTCATCGGGAGAGGGCAATATTCATCAACATCTTCATCAACACCATCTCATCTCAAAACCCTAGTTCATCTCTTGTATCCAATTCTTCTCTCCAAGTCTGGGATTGGTGCTAGTAGGTTGCTAGTAGTGTTAATTACTCCTTGTAGTTGATGCTAGTTGGTTTAATTGGTGGAAGATCATATGTTCAGATCCTATATGCACATTAATACGCCTCTGATTATGAACATGTTTATGCTTTGTGAGTAGTTACTTTTGTTCCTGAGGACATGGGAGAAGTCTTGCTATTAGTAGTCATGTGAATTTGGTATTCGTTCGATATTTTGATGAGATGTATGTTATCTCTCCTCTAGTGGTGTTATGTGAACGTCGACTACATGACACTTCACCATTGTTTGGGCCTAGAGGAAGGCATTGGGAAGTAATAAGTAGATGATGGGTTGCTAGAGTGACAGAAGCTTAAACCCTAGTTTATGCGTTGCTTTGTAAGGGGCTGATTTGGATCCATATGTTTCATGCTATGGTTAGGTTTACCTTAATACTTTTGTTGTATTTGCGGATGCTTGCAATAGAGGTTAATCATAAGTGGGATGCTTGTCCAAGTAAGGGCAGCACCCAAGCACCGGTCCACCCACATACCAAATTATCAAAGTACCGAACGCGAATCATATGAGCATGACGAAAACTAGCTTGACGATATTCCCATGTGTCCTCGGGAGCGCTTTACATCATATAAGAGTTTGTCCAGGCTTGTCCTTTGCTAGAAAAGGATTGGGCCACCTTGCTGCACCTTATTTACTTTTGTTACTTGTTGCTCGTTACAAATTATCTTATCACAAAACTATCTGTTACCACTTATTTCAGTACTTGCAGAGAATACCTTGCTAGAAACCGCTTATCATTTCCTTCTGCTCCTCGTTGGGTTCGACACTCTTACTTATCGAAAGGACTATGATAGATCCCCTATACTTGTGGGTTATCATATACTAGTTGTGCAAGAGCATTAAACCAAATACAAAAATCTGAAGGTAACTAGCATTATTAACTAATGACAGTATAAAAAATTGCAAACCATGTACCTTCAAGGTAAATATCATTTCGAACTCGAGGGGACCTAAAAATTGCTATCCCAATCTTGATAATCGATCAAACATAAAAACTTGATCGAACGAATCAAGAGAACAACCGGAGGAGGAGGTGCCCACTCTTGACCTTTCCTCTTGACACTGTACAAAAAAAATTGACTTATCTCATGAAAGTGAGGTATGTAATCTATAAGCATTAACAGTGCAAAAACTGAAGGTAGTAACAAGATTCATCATTGGTATACCGGCTGTGCAACAACGTTAGAATGCCTTAGGTGAAAAGTCTTTAATACATCCACAATCAACAGCTAACCCTGAAATAATCCATTGACATTAAATGGCATTGCTTAAATTTATCAATGGCATTAGACTGAGTGCGGCATTAGTTATATGTGCCATCACTTTAGCAGTAGCATTGCTTGACTTGACCGCGGGCGCACCAGTACGATGTACCTCCACGGACGCATAGAGTGGAGAGGGAGGTATGGTTGCCTAGAGCAACAAATATCCAGGCAGCATATGTGGATTACGTCCCATTTTTGTTCTCTTTAGCCACCTTTTTCCTATGTGAGGACAACAAACTGATCGACCTGGTCATTCTCTATTGCGTTGCTATATTATCTACTATTTTGGACATTATTGGGCTTTATTATCCACTTTTATATTATTTTTGGGACTAACCTATTAACCGGAGGCCCAGCCCAGAATTGCTGTTTTTTGCCTGTTTTAGGGTTTCGAAGAAAAGGAATATCAAACGGAGTCCAAACGGAATGAAACCTTCGGGAACGTGGTTTTCTCATCGAATACAACTCAGGAGACTTGGACCCTATGTCAAGACACGTAACAGGAGGCCACGAGGTAGGGGGGCGCGCCTACCCCCCCAGGCGCGCCCTCCACCCTCGTGGGCCCCTTGTTGCTCCACCGACGTACTTCTTCCTCCTATATATACCCACGTACCCCCAAACAATCAGAGATGGAGCCAAAACCCTAATTCCACCACCGTAACTTTCTGTACCCATGAGATCCCATCTTGGGGCCTGTTCCGGAGCTCCGCCGGAGGGGGCATCGATCACGGAGGGCTTCTACATCAACACCATAGCCTCTCCCATGAAGTGTGAGTAGTTTACTTCAGACCTACGTGTCCATAGTTAGTAGCTAGATGGCTTCTTCTCTCTTTTTGGATCTCAATACAATGTTCTCCCCCTCTCTTGTGGAGATCTATTCGATGTAATCTTCTTTTTGTGGTGTGTTTGTTGAGACCGATGAATTGTGGGTTTATGGTCAAGTCTATCTATGAATAATATTTGAATCTTCTCTGAATTCTTTTATGTATGATTGGTTATCTTTGCAAGTCTCTTCGAATTATCAGTTTGGTTTGGCCTACTAGATTGATCTTTCTTGCAATGGGAGAAGTGCTTAGATTTGGGTTCAATCTTGCGGTGTCCTTTCTCGGTGACAGTAAGGGCAGCAAGGCATGTATTGTATTGTTGCCATCAAGGATAACAAGATGGGGTTTTCTTCATATTGCATGAGTCTATCCCTCTACATCATGTCATCTTGCGTAAGGCGTTACTCTGTTTTTAACTTAATACTCTAGATGCATGCTGGATAGCGGTCGATGAGTGGAGTAATAGTAGTAGATGCAGGCAGGAGTCAGTCTACTTGTCTCGGACGTGATGCCTATATACATGATCATACCTAGATATTCTCATAACTATGCTCAATTCTGTCAATTGCTCAACAGTAATTTGTTGACCCATCGTAGAATACTTATGCTCTCGAGAGATGCCACTAGTGAAACCTATGGCCCCCGGGTCTATCTTTATCATATCAATCTCCTACTACTTAGTTATTTACTTTGCTATTTACTTTTCCTTTATTTTACTTTGCATCTTTATCATAAAAATACCAAAAATATTATCTTATCATATCTATCAGATCTCACTCTCGTAAGTGGCCCTATAGGGATTGACAACCCCTATTTGAGTTGGTTGTGAGGATTTATTTGTTTTGTGCAGGTGCGAGGGACTCGCGCGTAGCCTCCTACTGGATTGATACCTTGGTTCTCAAAAACTGAGGGAAATACTTACGCTACTTTGCCGCATCATCCCTTCCTCTTCGGGGAAAACCAACGCAGTGCTAAAAGAGGTAACAATTGTCATGCCTTTCTACCCTTCTTCAACCAAGAGACACGTGACTCGTTCCTTAGCTACTGATTTTCCCCTTATCAACCTAGATGCGGGTTCGATGCCTAGTCTCTTGGACAGTACAGTCTCCCTTCCTTTCCTTATTCAACCCAGACCTGGATTAGTCTGCATGAAGTAGGGTGTCCTTTAATAGTGCAAGTTAAGGTTTTCGTCTGCGTGACTAGCAGAGCAGAGGATAGCAAATTGGGAAGATGGTGGAGTGGAAAAAGATCCACATGCAGCGACGTGGAAGATGGGGCAATAGAACAAGGGTATGGTTCGAAAAGGGGTAGCATACATAAGGGTCGGCGGGAAGTAGCTTCACTCGTGGTCGTCGTCCTCCGCACACACTACGACAACGAGCTTGGGGACGAAGGCCATCCCGTGCGGGCACTATTCTGAGAGGACGGCCTTGTCGTTAGTGCGTGAACTCGCTCATCGACGACAAGTGCGTCAATGCTGCACGTCCTTTTCTTCCCCGGTGGATCTGTGACCGCCGGTGAGGAGGGAGAGAGAAGCCGTCTTTTTTAGATCCGGAGAGAGGGTGATAGTGTGAGAAGCAAGTGGGCATCCCTTAGCAAGAAAGCGCTGAAGCTCCACCCTATATATCTTTTTTATACTACTAGTACTAGAGGTGGAGTAGTGGTAGAGTAGTTTATATTTTCTCTACATACAGTACTAGTTAGTCGTGCTTCAAAACTGAATGGCACGCCATTAAAAAATAAAGGTCGATAACTAATGTGGCACCTCAGGCCAACGTGGCCAGATCGCATTTTGCATGAGGAATTACACACCATGTTTCGTTGACATGTAGTCCCGTTCCAACATGTCAGTGAGACGACGGCGAGTCCTTTTGTACAATTTGTGAACGAATGTTTATGTAGGCCGGGGCACCTCTTCGTGTACCGTGGCAACCATCCGCCGACTCTTCGCCTTTCCCTCTCGATTTGGAACTGCTGTCGCACGCTCTTCCTCCCTCCTCCATTTGCCTTCACCCTTCCTTCGGCCATTGTTCGATCGTCTTCTCCATGGAGGGAACAAGCCGGAAACGACCCTGTTATTCTCGCCCCGATCTGAATGTTGACGCGGTGGAGGAACTCATTGATCGGTGCGACGTCATCACCTCGGCTAGCATGGCAGGTTCGTTCAAGACCATTCTCGACTCAACTAATAACATCATTACAACGAACCCAAGGGTCCAGGAGTGGTTTGATCTCCCCTATCTTCTTCACCGTGACCCTGCTCCCTGGCGCACGGACGAGGGAGGCCTCGCCTTGTGCAAGTTGATGTCGCTTGATAATGATACATGTGATGTTAAGATGCCATCGCTTGAGGGTAAGGCTTGGGCAGGCACAAATGGAGATTGGGTTGTTTATATTGGGTACAACTGCGAGTGGGAACTTGTGAATGTGTACACTCGTCACCGGGTTCCACTTCCAAAAATCTCAGACTGCCCAGAGGTTGAGCACACCGGTATTCTATGTACGTTCAACTACGATCATGGTGACTATCGTCTACAGAAGATAGCAATTTGTCGAGTTCCCGACCGCTCTTGGGGTTATAGGAATGCTTGTGTTCTCGCTATCTTCAACAAGCTTGTTGCCATCCTTCATAGTTCGACTCGATGAGTATTGCTCAAAAATCAGTTTCTATACATGGATGAGTACTGTGATGCAATTCAATACGAGGGTCTTGTGTTTGCTGCCACCACTCGTGGCACTGTTTTGTATGGAATCCTTATGCTTTCTGTATGTTTGTCTTCCACGGTAACTATAATTGTTTCATCCACATGCATGTGGGTTAGCTAGTTTCCATTTACTAGTTAACCTTCTTGTGTTTCCAAGGTCCTGTGAACATTCCACCACCTATACTTGAAAAAATTTATAACCAAGGGGGATGACGATGATGATGATCACGAGCATGAGGACCCATATACTCAGTGGCGCCTGGCAACTTATTCTGATGGATCACCTCTTCTTGTCTGTATATAGGGCACCGCTGATGTGACTAAGGAAGCAGGTGTTGTCTCCCATGGTCGCACTCTTCGGACCTATTCCAACATCCGTTGCAGGGTATTCGGGATGGATACTACTATGCTAGCGCCAACACCTTCTCCCTAGTTTAGTATTGATACTCTTGGAGGAAACTCGCTCTTCCTTGGACAAAACTATCCAATCATGGTGAAAGGCGGTTCAGCTGTTGTTGACACAACGTTACTACCATTTATGAGAAGCAATTGTATCTATACCTCAGACATTACTATGCTTCCCTACTGTGGCTATCACAACGTGGGTCATGAAATAGGCCGCTTCAGCCTGGATGACCAGTCCTGTGTTGGTCTCGAGATTGATAGTACCTGGCCCTTCTGAGAGAAACTCTTCTGGTTCAAAGCAAGCGTTTCCAACGCCGAGGATTGGTTGAGCTGAAGTTCATTTCATTGCTTGTTATTTGTTGTGTGATGAAAACTTTAGTATTTACTAGAATGTTTTGTTGGAACTAATCTATAATCCAACATGTATCCTCGTTGTCGTTGTGTGTTGATGACTTGTTGTATGTAATGAATGGTACATTTGCATATGCATGTCATAAACTCAATTTATAAATGGTTTTCGACTCACTTCTTGGAGTGTTAGTGCCGTAGTAGTATAGCCAACATCCGTAGTAGTATGAAGTTGCCACATCACATAGAGCCAACCAATAGTTAGTTCTAGTTAGATCAACTAGAGCTAGGTGTCGCACGGAGGCCAAGAAATATGGTGATAGCATGACTGCATGAGGTGGGCTTATACGTAGTATGATGTAGGCATAGGGCTTCCCGTGTTTCCTACTCCTTCGGTCTAAATGTGGAGAAGATTTGGTCGAGTTCTTCCTCCTTTTGCCGACATGTGGGACATCCAACATCCAGGTCATGTCATGCAAGAAAATGGAGTGGTAGTTGAAGCCACGTGATGTCCATCTTGGGTTAAACTGTAAATAGAATCTTACTATTCTTGAGTAAGTCCAAAGCGGCCACCGAAGATCTTTATTGGATTTGTTTTTCATCACCAGCACGTCGAGGTGAAAGATGTGCAGGTTCAGTGGGTCCTCTTGCGTTTTCACTGACATGTGGGACCGCATGTGAGCAAAGAGACGATGGGCTCCGCGCGTCTGCTGGATGGCTGAGAAGAGAGATAGAGGAGGGCTGAGCACGGATTCCAGGAAATTTGTTCTACGTAACCAGCACCTTGATATAGGCTCGATATAGTGGGGTGGCATGGGCCATAACTAGCATTCACGTCTAGCAGTACGACACACGCCATCCACACGAGTCCCATCCGACACCAATTTTCTTGGAGTCCATGCTACAACCATCCTGTTTTCTCAGCCATCGCGCGGTAGGCGGGGTGGGGGTTTGCCAATAGTCGGTTTGCTCAATTGCGGTCCCACTTGTAAGTGAAAATGCAACACAACACGCATTCCCCCTTGAGCTGCATGCCAGACCAACCGTGTGGGGGTGCGATGCGAACACGACAGGATTTTCCTTCTGAACTTGTAACTTGTAAAATTTGGTTCTGCTCCATGGCGCGACTGATAGATAGAAATAATGATTTTCCCTAGAGTAATGAGAAGTTTGGTTCTGGCGCGGTTCATGCATGGAGTACGTACGAAAATTATAAAGTTGATGCGAAAGGTAAGATAATTACTAGTAGTACCATATACTACTACATGGATTTGACAGAAAGATAAAGATACATACGGATCCATCAACGACATCCTCACACCCTAGTGTGCCGGGTCACCAACCGACGTGTGAGGAGCAGTGGCGTTGGCGGCGAGCTCAACGTGCTTCGGAAAAATGCCATCCAAGGTTGCCCTGCGGGTCAAGAAGGCCAGCGACCTATCCTCCTCCTCTGGCATGTAGTAGTCCTTGTGGATGATTTACGTGTAGACGTGGGTGATTATGTCGACGGTGCCTTGCTACGCCAGGCGCTGCGCGGCGAGCGTGACCTCGAGGTGGACATTCTCCGGTGCGACGGCGGGCCATCCCAGGGCCACGAGTGCATCGAAGAGGTTGTCACCATAGAGGCCGTTGAGGGTGGCGGGCATCGCAAAGCCTGGGTGCATGGGCTGGAGGCGCACGTCAAGGTCGTCCGTGAGCTTCTTGACGATGGTGAACTTGTCGAGGAAGCCGACGAGGACCTCGTCAAACAAGGAGACAAAGTTGTCATCCAAGCGGCCTCTCGCCCTAGCGGCCTCAAGCACGACCAGGAGACGTTCCTCGGTGTCGAGCCGCAGGCCGGTGTCGTGGACCATCTGGCACAGCCGGCTGATGCTCGCGCTCATCACCTCCATCGGTCTAGCTTCTAGTCAACTGATCTTGCGATTAGAGTGATCACTCTTGCCCTTGGTTAGGGTGCGTAGGTGCGTAGGATTTCGTAGATTGGAATGACAGGGAGCCTTTATATGAGAAGTGTAGACTGCATTGCATTCACGTGCAGTAAGTCAATGAAGCTGTGTCCCCCTCCATGCCGGTGCAGTATAGTCATCTCACCAGACCTCTAGTTGGGGCCAAACGAGAGAACTTTGATGTTTATTGGTTTATTGGCCCCCTTTGCATTTTGCGCCAAGTTTTGACCTTTAATTTAACTAATAAAATGTTAATGCATGTAACCAAATTTTTTGTGTAAGTCACCTTACGAAAACCAAAATAATCCCAAAACACTTAGGCATGGTACATTAACTCCCTCCTCGTTTCTTATTTCGTGACATATCAACCAATGAGAGATGTGGGCCGTGCATGCTTTCAATGACTTGAGACTACCAAACATGACATGCAGTGGTTAGTTCATCACATGTAATCCTATTAATTAGCGGAAAGACATTAAGTTCTCTCACTTTCCCCTTCGTCTTGGTCACGGTGCACAACCTAAGAGCATGGTTAATAGCATAGCCAGCTACTGGCTATATGATGTTGCCATGTCATATAGAGCCATCTCTTGTAGCCACTCATACAATAAGGCTAGCTATAAGGCCCCTCCCAATAATCCACCTTGTACAGGTGCTAAGCCTTCCACGTAGGCAAAAAAAATCTGATGTGGCAAGTTATTTAAGGGCATCTCCAATAGATTGTATGTTAGTCTTGTTGGTAAATTGTCCATGTCATCAACCAACAAGCTATCATACAACTACTCCAATAGGTTGTATCTAAGCTATCCAATAGATGATGAGAAAATAAATGTGATTGCTCTCTATTTCACCTTGGAGCTTGTGCAAAGGTTGTTGGTTATTCTACATACAACTTTGCTCTCTCTCCACATTTATTATATGCCACATCATCACTATGTCCTAGGTGGCAAATTTACCAACACCTATCTTACATCTGTTGGAGATGCCCTAAGAGGAGAGAGATGGGTGTGGTGACCCTAGGAAGAAACGATGCTAAGCGCGTGAACCTAGACAAAACATTTTAATGAAGGAATCCCACCAATACATGAAGAGCTTTAGTTGCTAAATCATTAAATGAAGCAAGCTTAGCTACCATAAGATAAGCACATATGTATTGGGGAGTATAGTTGCTAAGCTATTTAATGTGCTTAGCACCTCATCTAAGCAACCATGCATTGGCAGCAACCTATGAATGGCTATAAGAGTACTACCTTTTCTCATCTTCTCTCTCTCTCTCTTCATATTTATTGTATATCGGCCTAGGAATCCACATATAGCTAGGCTCTTGCATGAGAGCCCACTCCTCCTTTTCACTTGCTCTAAGATGACTTATACACCTAGACGGAGGGAGTAGTCTCAAGTCATTGGATGCATACGCACTCCACGTCTCATATTGGGTGATTTCTTTTTTCGTGGCAAAAAATAGGGAATGAGGTGGGTAGTTAATGCACCGCACCTAAAATTTGTGGTATTACTATTTGGTCTTCGTAACGTGACTAATGCACCAGTACGGAGGGAGTACAATAGTAGTCTTTGATTGCAATTTTTTGTTGGTAGCTTACAAAGCTGAGCGCTCGGTAAGTACAATAGTAGTCTGATTGATGAGACTTCAGATTTGAGCCATCTACCGGAAGGAATAAAACAATACACCATGTATTTATTTACAGAGGGAGTAGTACATTTTTTGTGACATGCATTACTAGATATTGCTAGTCAAATACTAAATCCAGATGGACGTGGTAGTACTACTAAATCCAGATGGTGGTGCTAGTACTAGTAGTAGTACTACCAATGTAGTAGTATTGTACTACCCGTTGGTCAAATTATTACGTGCTGCTCCTCATAGTGAAGTGACAAGACCCTGCGCCAGAGATGACACCTGAGTATAGGCACCGTGTTCGGCATGCCATAGTCAGCCTCCCCGTCTGCAGTCACTATTATCATGGCTGTAGAGCTAGCCTGCTTACAACTAGCCATGTTCCATATAATTTCCAGTGCGTAGATGCCCGTGCATTGCACAGAACACCAAGATTGGGGGTGGACGGCGCCGGCAGCGGCCATCGCGCCAGATTTTTCCATGGCCTTCTAGATTTGGTGGGGAGGAGATAAGGCTGATTGTGAGAGACAATGAGTTGTTTGTAAATAGGGAACAAGTGCGGGCATCTTTTTGCAAAACTTGAGAAGTTTGGTTTGTATGCGTCAGATCTAGATCCGACGGCTATTGGTGAAAGATGGCAGGCACAACATCATCACCAACTCCGGACCTCTTTGATTCGCTGGATTTTGAAAATGTAGGAATAGGACACAGCAATATTACAAGTTTCAAACTGATATTACAAATGTTAGGAGTAATGATGCACCTACGAAGAGGGAATTACTAGGACGTAAGAACTTTCATTACTTTAGGTGGATGCAGCATTATCGTACAAACTAAAATCCACCACCCTGACAAGTCACTAATGGGCAAATAAATTTTCGAGTCTCTGACCACTTGATGTTTCAAAAACAAATTCATCTTCTGCGAAGACTTTGTCATTTAGGCTTAGATGACTGCGGTGATCAGCACACCATTCATTGTTGCGCCAGAGAACGCCAAACCTCATTACCTTGAGCACACTTGCCTCTAGAACAAAGAACCTGGCCAATTTAATCTCAGATGTGCTGCCTCGGTAGTCGATCAAATCAATTTCTGTAAGATGGAGATCAAGGCATTCGATGAGATTGTTATAGTGCAGCACATTTTTCACTTCTGGGTCTTTTTTACCTGCAAAAGAAGGGAACATGTTAGAGCAACTGGTTGTATAAGATTGCCGTGTCATCAAGAGGTACCAATATCATTCGCTCATATGATAGGGTTGGCTGGCTAGTGATATTTTTTCACTCTCTCTCTCTCTCTCTCTCTCTCTCTCTCTCTCTCTTTCCTCTCATTTACCTAGGAGCACGTGAAGAGCTTGGGCATTTGTTTCCTTCCACTATGTGGCCGATGCCATATTTCTCAAAAGTATGCAACATAATACGCATCGATGTCAAATCAAAAGATTTTGCCACCGCTCTCGCGATGTGAGAGAGTTGGCACCGTTGTGCACACCGACCCACATGTATAAACAAATCAATGAAACCAACTACACCAGCCTCTCATTCTCCCAAACAAGTGTTTTTTATTGCCTCAGTCCTCTCTCTCTCTCCCACACAAGTGTTTTTTCATTGTGTGAGTTAATTTGGCACCAGAGCAAAGTAGGTGATCCAGATTGGGGCACCAGGTGAGCAATGGAGGGCCATCGATGCCAAATGCATCACAAGTGAATTTGGCACGTGTTTTGGCCTACATAGTGGAGGGTCATTATAGCCCACTTTTGTACTACCTCGTATTTACTGTAAAATTTTGACCATAGATTTACCTAAGAAAACGCCAATGCATGTGACCAAAAATTATACCATTTGAAATTATGTTCAAATATGAATCCAACGATATAATTTTTAGTGACATGCATTAACATTTTGTCAGTTAAATCTATGGTCAAATTTTGATACTACAAAATAGGAAGAGTAAACCAGGACGGAGGTAGTACTTGCTCTTAGGGTAACCATAGAGCTACTAGTCTAAGTTACTTTCCACTATGACTAGCCTAGGCTACTATAGTAGTACAAAAACAATGCAGGTGATCACGTGAGAAAAATAACTAAAAACATTTCTTTTGGTGCAGTGCGTAGATGTAGTTTTGAACACTACACTTGTCATCGTAATTGGGGAAAATTACGAAAAAATTGAGCTACGTTGTGATTACCATTGACTAATAGGAAAGAATTTTCACCTCGATGAGTAGCTTCTCCGTGCACGGAAAGCATGTAAGGAATCCAACAACTTGATCTAGATTGGGGCCGATAGATTTTATTGCCAAGATCTTCACTATGCGCATAGACTGGGTCAAGCTTGTGGGAATCGTTTTCTGGAAGACGATCATAAATACATCAAGAAGAAATTTAAAATGTGATTTTCAAGAAGACGGAGAAGAAGATGAGTGTTGTACCTGAACGATTACGAATCCAATAAAGAGTTCGGAGAATTTGGCAGATGAGTACACCAACGCTGTCAATTTCGGCGCGTCAATGGCCTTGATTTTTGTTGGACCTTCTAGATCAGATATAAGTAATCTCTCAAGGAAAGGCGCTTTCTTAATGACCATAACATGGAACAGCTGGAGTGATCTCTTCCCTATTGATGTCTTGTTGCGGGGCCAGCAAGACACATAAATCCATCGGAGATTCGTCGAGGCGATGTGGAGGATAATGAACCCATGGATATGCTCAAGACGAAGGTACTCGAGCGCAGTACAACTGCGGAGCAGGTGATCCATAGCCTTCTTCGAGATGAAAACATCGAAGAGGTTGAGCTGCTTGAGTTGAGGGAGAAGAAGGGCGGGCGTGACATTAATCTGGGGAAGATAGCAGGAGCTGAAGCTGGCGCGGCGCAGTGTTGGCGTGAGGCGGAGTGCGGAAGGCGACAGATAGCGACATCGTCCAGCTTCAAAGCTGAGCTCCTCGAGCTGATCTAGGGCGGGGCATAAGAACCACTCATCGAACTTGGCTTGAACCTTGCAGTTGGTACTGAACATGCGGATGTCAAAGCGTCTGGCTGGCCCAGGGTGCGATGAAAGGATCTTGGAGACTGCGGCCATGCGTTTGCAATCCCCATCGCAGAGGCAGCTGTCGACGGTGAGGTTGAGGGGGACGTGGCGCCAGAGTGGGCGCCACCGCCGGGAGAGCGGGGCAATCCGCACGGCAGATTTGGTGGGGAGGAGGCCGATGATGACGAGCAGCATGTCGTCGGGGAGGCTGTTGATGAAGTCCAGGCTCGCCGGATGCGGTTTTGTCTCGAGCCGCCTCCGCTTGTTGGCTGCCTCGCCATCCATCTCAACCGGTGGCGACACCGGTGTACACGTGTGCTGGTGTGTGTTGTGTGCTAGCCTACTGGGTGTGCACGAGTGCGTCCTTCTGTGCATGCCGTCGTGCAGTGGTGAATTGTGCGCGAGTGCGTCCTTCACGTGGAAGAAGTGTGTCCTCAATGCGCCCTCAATTGACTAGTGTGCAGGGTGCTACCCCGAGTGGTTTCAACTTTTTTACTTCACCACGTGTCAGATGGGCCTCTAGTGTACTTATTTTCACCCACTGCCACATGGGCAAGCACACAAAGATAGAGAACACGAGCTGACATGGCGGCATGTGGACTGGTTGGTCAGTCAACTAAGCAATATATGGAGCTATACGCTGACACAGTGAGCGTATAATCCATCGGTATAGAGAGTTTGAGTGAGAGGGGAGGCCCGTGAGAGATAGCAGAGAGAGAGAGAAAGAGCTACTCCCTCCGTTCGATAATGTAGTGCCAACATTTTTTTAAAGTCAAACTTTTGAAACTTTGACCAAATTATAAAGAAATTACTTATATCTACAATACCAAAGATAAATGATAGTATGAAGTAAGTACATGTTGTGATAAATCTAATGATCGTTCCAGATGTAAATGTTTTTCTCCACATATACCTGGTCTAACTTTTCTGAGGTTTGACTTTTCAAAACATCCATATGCTTATGGACGTGAGAGAGTACCTAACTAGAGAGTGTGTGTGTGAAATAGAAAGAGTGACTGAAAAAAGTGTGTGTGCGTGTGTGAAAGAGACATGGACAACACACGATAAAGTAGAGAAAAAGCGTGTGTGTCTTATGCAAACATATCACACATGCATCTTCAACAGCGGAAGCAAGGTGAGGAGATAGTGTGTGGTTGTTTTCAACCAAGAGAGAAAGACCCCTAGCACCTGGCCAAGAGGGGTCTGACAAACAAGGGAGAGAGGTTGAGAGAGACGTACGGAGAAAATGCAGACATGGGGAGGAGAGAGTGTATGTTTGTCATAGAGAGATCCCCTGGAGATCGTGATGTGACTAAATGGGTGGGAGATCGAGTGACAAGGTGTGTACGCGATAGAAGATACCCCGAGACATATAGAGATAGACATATGGATGGAAGGAGACAATACGTGTGTTCCTGATGGCTAGTGAGAGATAATCATACTTAGGTGGGGGGAGTGCGTGCGCCTATGATGGAGTGAGGGATTATGGTACTTAGGGGGTGCGTGTCACATAGACAGAGAACAAGGGCGGAGAGTGTTAGATGGGTCTATGTAGTGCGAGCGAGACATGTGTATGTGTGAACCAGGGAGATATAACGTTTGAGAGAGATAGAGGAGCCCCGATAAGGCTGAGCGGTGCGCCAGATAGTTGAGATAGGGAAAGAGATATTCCATCCGCTCAATAATGCAGTGCATGTATTTTTTTAGAAGTTGAACTTTGGAAACTTTGACCAGGTTTACACAAATGTTATTTATATCTACAATACCAAAGATACATCATACGAAACTACATCTCATGATGAATCTAATGGTATATGTTCATCGTTCTAGATGTAAATGTTTTTCTCCACATACATGGTCAAACTTTGTGATGTTTGACTTTTCAATAAATCTATATGCTATGGACCAAAGAGAGTGCCTAAGTCGAGAGAGATCAAGTGCGTGTGGAGGAGAATGAGTGAGTGTGCAAAAAGAGTATGTGTGTGTGAAAGAGAAAGGGACAACAAATGATAAATTAGAGAGAGAGAGTTTTTGTTTCTTATGCAAACATATCACGCATGCATCTCCGAGATAGAAAAGCGAGGTGAGGAGATACACGAAGATAGCTAGTGCGTGATTGTTTGCAATGGAGAGAGACACCCCTATAGCACATGTCCAATAGAGGTCTGGCCAACAAGGAACAAAGGTCGAGAGGGACGCATGGAGAACATGGACGCATGGAGAGGGAGATAGGGTGTGTTTGTGATAGAGAGATCCCCTCGAGATCGTGAGGGGACTATATGGGTGGGAGATCGAGGGAGGTGTGTGCGCGATAGAAAGATGCCCCGAGAGAAATCGAGATAGACCATGCACATGTTTGTGATGGAGACTAAGATTAGCTAGTCATTTACATATAGGGGGACTGTGTGTGCCTACAATTGAGTGAGAGACCATCATACTTGGCTAGGCATGATATTGTGTGTGTGTGCATGTGAGATGGAGAGAGAACGAGGGAGAGAGATAGAGTTTTAGATGGGTCTATCGAGTGCGAGTGAGATATGCATGTTTATGTGTGACCTAGGGAGATGGAGAGTTTGAGAGAGAGAGGGAAGAGCTCCAAGACGACAGAGTGGTGCGTGAGAGAGTTACGGGCAACGAGCCAAGGAATTTGTGTGCGTACGATGAGTGCACCCAAGATATTTAGCTTGGACTAGAGAATCATACATAGTGTGCGAGAGAGACATATAGATGGAGTATATATGCATGCAAGCTAGAAAGACCCCCCCCCACACACACACAAAGAGAGAGAGAGATGGAGAGAGAGGGAGAGGGATCAACAAGGTTTGTGTGTTGGTTGCGTGCGACATAATTGAAGATTGTCAGCAGGAGAGAGAGAGAGAGAGAGAGCAGGAGTCTGGGAGAGGGGGAGGTCGCGTTTTATGCATCAAAGACTGATATAAACATGTTTCGATATGAACTTGCATTGAAATATTTAAATTGGAGAACATGTTGTCTGTAATCCACACACGAACGGAGATATGCGTATATCAAACAAGTTCATTAATTTGACTTTCAGCATGTTCATGGAGTACTATAATACTGTACAACATGCTACTCGATTGAGGTGTCCAATTTTGGATTTAGTTCACTATTTTGACCTGGAGAACGAGCTATTTCATTGAATCGAGATATTTCATTTTGGGTTTGATTCCTGTTTTTGAGTGGGTCAACTATTTGTCATATAGTAAATCGTTAGCAACGAGCATGTAAAAACACATTGCTCCTGAGCATCATATCTCCATCTAAGAAAGAAGTGGCAAGCTAATATTTCAAGATTTGATTCGAATCGACTTGGTAAGGTAGACGTGGATGCTCATTCTCCGAAAATTTGAACGAACTGTTAAACACCTTCTACTCGGTGGAATTTGCCCGGGCAAATAAATGGGAGGCGCGAAATTACCGGCCTATGTGGGACACGCATCAATTGGCCGGTTGTACATCGAGGGTAGGTTTGTAACTTCATCCAAGCGCGCCTTCTCCTCGGCCGAAATGACATGTGCCGAATAATTCATAAACCATGGTCGGCAAAACACCCTCTCCTCGCCCGAAATAGCTCGCGCCCACTATTTCAAAACACGCTCTCCTCGCCCAAAATCGTTCGTGCCCACTATATTTCAAAACACGCCCTCCTCACCCGAAATCGCTCGTGCCCACTATATTTCAAAACACGCCCTCTGAGGGAGTCCTGGATTAGGGGGTATCCGGACGGCCGGACTATATCCTTAGGCCAGACTGTCGGACTATGAAGATACAAGATTGAAGACTTCGTCCCGTGTCCGGATGGGACTCTCCTTGGCGTGGAAGGCAAGCTTGGGAATACGGATATGTAGATCTCCTTCCTTGTAACCGACTCTGTGTAACCCTAGCCCCCTCCAGTGTCTATATGAACCGGAGGGTTTAGTCCGTAGAACAACAACAATCATACCATAGGCTAGCTTCTAGGGTTTAGCCTCTTCGATCTCGTGGTAGATCAACTCTTGTACTACTCATATTATCAAGAAAAATCAAGTAGGACGTAGGGTATTACCTCCATCAAGAGGGCCCGAACCTGGGTAAACATCGTGTCCCCTGCCTCCTGTTACCATCCGCCTAGAGGCACAGTTCGGGACCCCCTACCTGAGATCCGCTGGTTTTGACACCGACATTGGTGCTTTCATTGAGAGTTCCACTGTGCTGTCACCGTAAGGAAGGATGCCTCATCTCGTTGTTAAAAACAACATTACCGCCGGGGGAGCCCTGGCTATTGGCCAAACTCTCCGGCTAGGCAGTTTCATCATGACCGGCCGTTTGGCTGCTGCACTGACGATGACTTCTCGGGTCATCGAAAACAGCCTCCACGTCGTCTCGGAATTTGCCGAGCAGATGGATCCAATGGAGCTCTCTTCCCTAAACGAGCTTTTGGATCGCATTGTTGCCTTGGGAGTCGCTACAGACTATCACCGGATTGGGCTTAAACCGGATCAAAGGGAGATTAGCTCTCCACCGGTCACCCATCATATTGCGGTGGTGGAGGAACAATGCGGCGATTCTTCCTCTATCTTGAGGACTAACTATGTCCGGATTCCTGAGCTCTCCGAGCCGGATACCCGTTTACGGGAGGACATCACCCAAGCCCTGAACTTAGAGTCAGGCAGCGGGCCAGACTTATCGGGCAACATCCCGGAACCCGAACTTCCAAGATTGGAAACTCCTCGGCCCCTGGGTCTTAGATCGGGTAAGGGTTCGGACTCAAATCCACCCACCCACCTAAACATAAACGATCTTTCCCACATCAGGCAAGCGCCCCAGGAAACAGTACATCATTATTGGGCCAGATTCCTCCTTGTGATGAACAAGGTTAAGGCCTGTCGCGAGGAAGACGCAGTCTCATTTTTCTGCAATAATTGCACGGACAAGGGAATCCTTAACGCCATAAGTCACTGTGACATATCACACTTCGCCGACTTGGCGTCCATAGTACGAAAGTACTGTGCGATGGAAAGTGCCTGGAAAACCGAAACGAAATTTTGGGATAATCCGGCTCCGAATATACACCCAGTCCGAAGTAAAAGGGTGCACTATCATAAGACACCCGAGTTAATTACAAAGAAGCAAAAACCCTCTACAGGGCGTGGAACCGTATTGGAGGGATGGCTCAACGGACCCTACAAAATTCATAGTACAGTGGATACCATACCAACACACAGCCTTAGATCATGTTGGATACTCCGGCAGGTGGCCAAAAGCGGCGAGGATCTTCTCATCCCAGATGCCACAGAGCACCATCCCAGGGATAACAATATGGTATTAACAGTCTTTGAGACCTTCGCATCAAATAATAGGCGCAAGCGAACACTCCGCAGCATTGCCGAAATCTGCCACGTGGCAGCAATAAATCCATGGAGTGACACGGCTATTACCTTCAATGCCAGTGACGAACCTAAATTCCGAACAGCCCGAGCACCAGCTGCACTGGTCCTCAGTCCAAATTGTAGACGACTTTCGACTCACCAAAATACTCATGGACGACGGCAGTGGATTAAACCTCATCTATGAGAAAACTCTTCAAAAAATGGAAATAGACTGGAACCGCATTGAGCGAAGCAGCACAACCTTCAGAGGAATCATCCCCAGTCAGGAGGCACACTGTGCTGGGAAAATCACACTAGATGTGGTATTTGGCACGTCGGAGAACTATAGGTCCGAAGAGATTACATTCCAAGTGGCCCCGTTCAGTAGCGGATACCATGCCCTTTTAGGGTGGGAGGCGTTCACGATCTTCCAAGCCATACCCCATTACGGGTACATGAAGCTCAAAATGCCCGGGCCCAACGGAATCATCACTCTCGCTAGTGATCCGGACACAGCACTCCGCGCCGAAAACAAAACAGCCGCATTGGCCCTCGAGGCATTATCCGAAGCCCTTTCGGCCGAAGAATTAACTGCGCTATGCTCCAAAGTGGACAAGGACGACGTGATACTTGACACGAGATCCAAGTCCACCTCTTTTAAACCAGTGGATGAAATAGTCAAATTCCAAGTCCACCCAACGGACCCTACAAAAACAACATCCATCGAGGCACAGTTAAACCCCGCCGTGGACGCCGCACTACGAGAGTTCTTGCGCGAGAATTGGGACATATTCGCCTGGCACCCCTCAGACATGCCAGGAATCCCACGCAGGCTGGCCAAACACAGCCTTAATATTCTAAAGGGATTCAAGCCGGTCAAGCAGACTCTTCGGCGTTTCTCTGAACCTAAGAGACAAGCTATGGGAGAGGAACTAGCCAAGTTATTGGAGGCCGGATTCATTAGAGAAATAAAACACCCGGACTGGCTAGCAAACCTGGTGATGGTACCAAAGAAGGACAAATCCTGGCGCCTATGTGTCGATTTCAAGGACCTCAACAAGGCTTGCCCAAAGGATCCCTTCCCCCTCCCCCGCATCGATCAAATTATCGATGCTACCGCAGGACACGATTCATTGTGTTTCCTCGACGCATACTCCGGCTACCACCAAATCAAGAAGGCGGAGCCCGACCAAGCCGCAACGACATTTATCACACCATACGGCCCCTTCTGTTTCAACACAATGCCTTTTGGGCTCAAAAACGCCGGCGCAACATATCAGCGCATGATTCAGACATGTATGGAGAAACAGATCGGCAAAATAGTCGAGGCATATGTAGATGATGTGGTCGTCAAAACCAAACACGTCGACTCTCTAATAGACGACTTGAGGCTCACATTCGACAACCTCCGAACATACGACATCAAGCTCAATCCGGAAAAACGCGTTTTCGGTGTACCAGCCGGAAAGCTCCTGGGTTTCATTGTCTCCAGTAGAGGAATTGAAGCAAATCCGGCCAAAATCCGAGCTCTGTCATAGTTGGCTATCCCAATGGACCTCAAACAAATCCAGAAATTAACCGGATGTGTGGCGGCTCTAAGCCGCTTTATCTCCCGCTTAGGAGAAAAGGCATTACCCCTTTATCGCCTCCTTCGGCGCACCGAACACTTCGAGTGGACGGATGCTGCCACAGCCGGATTGGAAGAAATAAAAGCCATACTAGCAACCAACCCAATCCTGGCCGCGCCAAACATCAGCGAACCAATGTTGTTGTACATTGCGGCAACTCATCAGGTTGTAAGCGCAGTGCTCGTCGTCGAACGAGAAACGGACGGACATAAATTCCCCCTTCAAAAGCTGGTATA
The DNA here is from genome assembly GCF_056163025.1 of Triticum urartu. Taxonomy (NCBI): domain Eukaryota; kingdom Viridiplantae; phylum Streptophyta; class Magnoliopsida; order Poales; family Poaceae; genus Triticum; species Triticum urartu. The sequence goes on from NC_141876.1 coordinate 154,684,393, forward strand.
TTATGTATCCACTGTCCTCACTCCATGCAAATCACGGTCCCCACATTATCAAAAGATAACCTATGCGGTATTCATGGCATCCCGGAAGCTGCGACACTACTTTCAAGAGTGTTCAATTACAGTATCCTCGGAAGTGCCACTTAATGATATTATAAACAACCGCGACGCCACGGGCCGGATTGCCAAATGGGCCATTGAGCTCCTCTCGTTCGACATAACATACAAACCCCGGCGAGCCATTAAATCACAAGTATTGGCTGACTATGTCGCCAAATGGACGGAAGCCGAACTCCCTAAAGAGTACGGCGCATATTCCAATTGGATCATGCACTTCGACGGCTCCAAAATGCTGGCTGGTCTGGGGGCTGGCGTCGTCCTGACGTCCCCAACCGGAGATACAGTTCAATACATACTACCGATACTGTATACAGACTCCAACAACGCAGCCGAATACGAAGCCTTGTTACATGGTCTTCGGATGGCAGTTTCCATGGGCATTCAACGCCTGGAGGTGCGTGGGGACTCGAACCTCGCAATATCCCAAATAAATGGAGACTTCGATGCCAAGGATCCGAAAATGGCGGCCTATCGCAACGCCGTCCTAAAGATGTCAGCTCGGTTCGAGGGGCTCGAATTTCACCATGTGGCTCGAGAAAACAATCAGGCGGCGGATATCCTCGCCCGCATCGGCGCAAAACACGACGCGGTCCCCCCAACATCTTTTTGGAGAGGTTGTTTAAGCCATCCGTGGTATGGGAAGGGGACACCGGTAACAGTAGTCCGGACCCGGCCAAAATGCCCGATACCGAACACTCTGACATAATCAGAGGCTCTGCCACCGAAATAACACCTTCAGCCCACGTAATAATGGCCATCATCGCCCCGTGGACAGAACCATTCCTGGCCTACCTAACTAGGCAGGAACTTCCCGAGGACCAAAATGAGGCACGCTGCATAGTGCAGCGATCTAAAGCCTACAGGGTCCACGAGGGAGAGCTCTATAAAAAAAGCACCACCGGAGTCCTTCAAAGGTGCATCTCTGAAGAGGAAGAGCGGAAACTTTTGGTAGAAATTCATGCCGGACTCGGCGGCCACCACGCCGCAGCTCAGGCCCTTGTAAGCAAGGCCTTCTGTACAGGTTTTTATTGGCCGACAGCCCGGGAAGATGCACAGGACTTGGTCCAACGATGCGTCGGTTGCCAGCTTTTTGCAAACCAAAGCCACATGCTACCCACTGCCCTCCAAACAATCCCCATTACCTGGCCCTTCGCGGTCTGGGGGCTTGACATGGTTGGACCCCTTAAAGGGGGAACCCATAAGAAAAAAAATACTTACTGGTCATGGTGGATAAATTCACCAAATGGATAGAAGCCAAACCTGTTAAAACGGCCGAATCTGGACCGGTGATAGACTTCATATCCAGGGTTGTACACCGTTATGGCGTCCCCCACAGCATCATCACTGACAATGTCACAAACTTCACGGCCGACGAGGTAAAACTCTGGTGCAGCAACATGGGCATTAAGCTCGATTATCCTCTGTCTATCACCCACAAACTAACGGCCAAGTTGAGCGAGCAAATGATCTTATCATGAGCGGCATCAAACCCAGATTAGTGCGGTCCTTAAAGGAGTCTAACACACACTGGGTAGAGGAGCTCGACTCCGTACTCTGGGGGCTGCAGACCACACCGAATCGTACTACCGGATACACACCCTTCTTTATGGTGTACGGCACAGAGGCGGTTCTGCCCTGCGACATAATTCATGACTCACCTCGAGTGCGCATGTACGAAGAAAGAGAAGCCGAGCTCGATCGGTAGGACAGTCTGGACACTCTGGAGGAGGAGCGCGACATGGCAAAAGCCCGTTCCGCATTCTATCAACAACTGGCTTGCAGATACCAAAGCAGAGAAGTACGGGCCAAAACTTATAACGTTGGCGAGCTAGTTCTACGCCTGCCGGAGAAGAAAAAGACCAAGCTCGAGCCCAAATGGGAAGGTCCCTTCATTATTGACCAAGTTCTGACCGGTGGAGCGTACCGTCTGCGGGATGCATCGAATAATCGACTTGAGCCGAACCCATGGAACGCAGCCAGGCTCCGAAGATTCTACGCCTAGTGCCGGACTCTATGTTCATCTCCTTCCTCTATCCATTTTTTACATATACATTATCTGTATTTTTTCTCTTTCTTTCTTTTATTCTTTCTCAAGGCCTTCAAGGGCCAACTTGTGCCTTTCTTGCACACTTGACGCGCTAACTGCGCTCATTATACCTGGGGGCTTCTTACACATAAGCTTAATTATTTATCTGGGCTTCATGCCCCACACATGTGTTATTCTTCCGCATGTACCTTTTCTTCGCCATTATATGCATCGATATGACTTAAGTTTTGGCCAAGCTGGGTTGCCTGGCTCTTGTATTTATGCCCTACGTTCCCGTTAATTCGGCTAGGGCGTAAGGGGAGCACCTCTGCAATTGTTACTGCCGGGTCAGCCGGATGTGTACCTCAGACTGGGTGAAGCCGAAAGCTAGCGTTCTTAAGGGAATATTCGGTCGGTGAACAAAAGATGATTTTTATTTATTTTCCATATATGCCCCCAGATGTTTTTGCCTGCGTCTCCTCTCGCAGTCCGGGCATGCACTTTAGGGCATGCGTACCCAGGGAAAGGAACCCTTAACGGAACTATTCTCCCTGGAAGATGTTTCTTACTACCCATGTAATATAACATAACTAGTTGGGTACTTGTCTGTTCAAGCACAAATGACCCCTACGCCTGGTTTCCACGCATACCCCGGTTCTTATATAACTGAGCGGGTATTCGGGTACACTCCGGACTATCGGGTCCCGAGGTTGAAGCGAAAAGGTCCGCCATGACAAATGATTTACAATCCGGCTAGAAGGCATTATACATGTCACTTTAATTACATAGTCATGTAGACTGACTAAATTCCTCCTCTATACCATCCAACAGGCTGTCTAGCCTACAATCTTGTTGGGAGTACTTTGCGGCTAATTCTACTTGCCCATACACTCAGCTAACGGGATCTCTTTCCCATCAGGCCCCACAGGTCCGACCTCGGCCATGTGGTTTGGGTCAGCCTTGGTACACCGCGTCTTCACCATGGCCCAGGCTTCCCTGGCACCTTGACGGCAGACCGATATCTTCCATAATCGGAAGCGCCGCCGTGCTCCCTTGAGCTTCTCCGCAAGCTCTCCAATGCCTGCGGGCAGGGAGACGGATGGCCACAAGGCCTGGGAAATACCTTGCATCACCTGCCGAACTTGTTCGTGTAGTTGTGAGAGCTCAGGTAGAAGATCACCTGTAGACCCGGGCATCTCCTCCGCAGGACGACCCGTCAGCATACCTACAGACATAACTCTATTAGGCAGCTTCTCCGCCGCACCCTTTTAAGGGTTTGTTCAAGCACTTACTGAAAATGGCGCGTCGAAGCCGCTTATTCTCCTTCTCGGAGTCCGCAAGCTAGGCTCGAACATCTTTTAGTTCCACGCTCAGCTTGGTATTGGCGTCTTGGAGATTGTTTTTCTCCCGCCTGACCTTAGTCAGCACGCGTTCGCCAACCTTTAGCTGTCGTACAACATCTCGGTCCTCTGGATTCTCTCTGGAGTCATCTGCAATATCTATTGTTAGATCTGCAGCCATGCCGCACACTATATGGTACCTATCATTCTTTGAAACAAATGTTACCAACTGGGGACTTTTCAGGTTCCTTCAATGCGGCAACGGCGGCCCGAAGTTGGGTCTTGCATTCCTCCAGCTCCTGTGATAGTCGAGTATTCTTCTCTGTAAGAACCTGCACAATAAATGATCCTTAAATCAGTTGTGCCAATTGTTTCAAGTCTCAGGGGCTACTGATATATATACTCATCAAATTTTCTTACCCGTACATCCTTTACATACTGGTCCGTGGCTCTGGCTAGACCATTTTGAGCAGCACAGATGTACGCATCTCCTGAGTTGAAGGCATCAAACGCCTCTCGGGAGAAACAAGCATCACGGAGTATGGCTCGGCGACGCCTGTGATTCATGGCGCTTTCCACTTCGGAATTCGTAGAAGATATCTTATCCGCATCCTCTGTAGAAGGAGCATCTGGCGTGTGCCTCGTGTTAGCTTCCGCCTCTGTGTCCGGCTCTGGAGCCCGACTGGGAGAGGCGTGATCGGCGACCTCTCCGGATATTGTCCGGCGAGCGTTCTTCCTTCTAGGAAACACGGGTGTTATTATGTTTTTAAAGACGACAACCACGGAGTGAGGTGCTGCATCATACCTCTGCGCCGACGTCTCCGTCCGGACCGCCTTCCTTTTTAGCCTGTCCAGCTTTGAAACCCCTTGTTGGCGAGTCGCCGCGGGCTCAGCATGGCGTCCCGAGGGCCTTCCCTATAAAACACCATTTGTATACTGTAGGTGAAGTGCATAAAAGGAAATCCTTTTCAAAGGTTGGGACTCCGGTCTCATTTACCTGTGAGGCTGGGAGTAGCCCAGGGTAGTCAGCTGTAATGGCCACCATGGCGTCATCACAGCTTAGCTGATAGAAAATCCTATCAATCAGCTCCACGAATATGTCCGGATCCTCTTTGAGGCCGGGGTCGAGGACCCGTTCAGGATCCTCTGGTTGTGGAGGTGGGCTATTGATCTCCCCTACCGCCTTACGCAGTTCCTGCGATGAAACGGCAAGATAAATATTTATCACGAAAACAAGGGTTGGATGGAAGTAAAAAGAGAAGAACCTCCCCAGCTTCGAGGGTTGTTCATGGAGAATCCATCCTGTGGCTTGATGCGGAGGAACTCCTCTTCTTCCCCCTTATACAGATCGGATAGAATTTTTGCTAGAGCAACAACTGAGTGCGGTCCCTTGTGCCTGCAGCGAGTGGCATCATCTTCCTCGTTGAAGTCCCACATGGGGTGGCCTCGATATTGAAGTGGTCGTACCCCCCGCATAATGCATATTGCCATAACCTCGGCTATGGTCAGTCCTAATTTGGCCAGCAACTTTATCCGGCCCATCAGATAAAATACGTCTCTATCATCTTCCTCCTGTGGGCTCCATGGGCGCCAGCTTAGGCGTTTCTTCAGAGGGGCGTTGTCGAACTCAGGAAGACCAATCCGGATAGGATCCGGGAGAGGAACATCCTCCATATAAAACCACTCCGAAGGCCAGTCCTCAAACGTCTTTTTCGGGGTACCGGATAGGTATCCGGTCCCGGCGATGCACCATACTTCGGCTCCGCCCACTTGATATATTGATCCCCTCTATGTACGGGGCACAAGTCGAAACAACTTCTTCCACAGCACAAAATGAGCTTCGCAACCCAGAAATAGCTCGCAAAGGGCTACGTAACCAGCGATGTGCAGTATGGAGATAGGGGTGAGGTTGTGCAACTGGAGGCCGTAGAACTCCAGGAGCCCTTGGAGAAATAGATGGATTGGAAATCTGAGTCCCCTTAATAGATAAGGGACAAGGCATACCCGCTCTCCCTTAGAGGGGTTGGGAAAGCTCCCCGCTTTCTCCCTGCCATTATAGGTGGCGAGCCCGGCTCGAACCGGGACCATATACGCCGGAGGGAGGAATCTCTGGGTCTGTAGCTTCACAATTGGCTGTGCGGGACGGAACACTTCTCCCAATCTCCGGGCTTGGGGCTGCGGGAGCGAGAGGAGGAGCTGCGCTGGTCGGCCATGTTGGGATGGATTTTTTCGGGTGCGCTCCGATGAATGCTTGCTGAGGGAGGATGGTGTGGTTTGGATCTGATGATCCTCATTTCTTTAATAGACAGTTCATTCACATAGATGGGGTGGTAAAAGTAAAAACACCCTGGCTCCTCACATTCGCTTGACACATGGAAGATGGCCATTATTGGATGCAGAAGCCAAGAAGAGCAACATTTACGAGAAGCCGGACACTATTTAGCAGGTACTCAGAGTTTGAAGAAGAACCCGCCTTGCAATGCCGAAGACAATCTGCGTGCCGGACTCATCGTCATTGAAGCCTGGTTCGGGGGCTACTGAGGGAGTCCTGGATTAGGGGGTATCCGGACGGCCGGACTATATCCTTCGGCCGGACTGTCGGACTATGAAGATACAAGATTGAAGACTTCGTCCCGTGTCCGGATGGGACTCTCCTTGGCGTGGAAGGCAAGCTTGGGAATACGGATATGTAGATCTCCTTCCTTGTAACCGACTCTGTGTAACCCTAGCCCCCTTCGATGTCTATATAAACCGGAGGGTTTAGTCCATAGAACAACAACAATCATACCATAGGCTAGCTTCTAGGGTTTAGCCTCTTCGATCTCGTGGTAGATCAACTCTTGTACTACTCATATTATCAAGAACAATCAAGCAGGACGTAGGGTATTACCTCCATCAAGAGGGCCCGAACCTGGGTAAACATCGTGTCCCCTGCCTCCTGTTACCATCCGCCTAGACGCACAGTTCGGGACCCCCTACCCGAGCTCCGCCAGTTTTGACACCGACACCCTCCTCTCCCGAAATCGCTCACGCCCAGTATTTGGGAGAAGAAAAGTTACCCTACTATCCCCGACCCTCAGTACACAGACCCAAGCCAAGAAGCCTAAAGGCAGGGTAGAACTGTAACCCCCCCCCCCACATTTTAGACAAATGCGTCCGTAAGACATGGTTCCCCCTCTCAATTCCCCATTCATACCTCGTGGGCGCCAAATCACCTTCTCCTCGGAAGCTCCCTTCTCCCGAGCCGCGAAACCTTAGCCCCTCCTCCATGGCGCCCCCACCGCACCAAATTCACAGCCGCCCTCCTCTCTAATCCCGGAGATGCTGTCCATTTGCCTTCGTGCACTGGGCCGTGTGCCGCTTACTCCATGCTGCCGGAGCTGCCTCGATGACGACCGCGTGAACCGTACCGGAGCCGATTCACCCCTGCCGTTGTTCATGGCGCCGGAGCGGCTCCAACTTTGGATCCGTCCAGAGCCCCGGTGCTGCTTTCCTGTAGCCGTCGACCATCGCGACATCTCTGCTTCCCTGCTACCGGTAGCCACCGCAACCGCGCTGGCCACACCGACTCGGCAGCTAGAGCTGCCTACTTCACCGGGCCGCCAGATAGGTCGCACCCTCATCTCACATCACTTTATTTAGGCTTCAGTTGTCTGAATTTTTATTTTGGGCCAATCGATTCCCAATGGGAAGTAGCACCCCTCGAGCCGGCGGAGCTCCTAGGCTGCCGGTTGGCTGGTGTCTAATATAAGGGTGTGGGGCCGCAAGTTCGCCACGGAAGCAACGCTTAGATGGCTATCTTAGAGTTGAGTGGGTTCAAGGTACTGCCGCCGCTGGATCTGGATGATGGCGAGTCTTTGTGGATTGGCCCGGGGGCGGCACAACCACGACAGTGCGGTGGGGCGGGGAGCGGGGTTTTGGTCGGGGCCACGGACGATGGAGGCAGGCTGCTCTGCCGGTGGTCACTGGCTCTTCGGGGAAGATTCCAAATAGTGTCAGTCGGGAGGCACAAGATGGCCATCAAGCCATCCGGCGTAGATCGGACCGAACCAAAATAAAATAAAATCATGTGACCCCAATTTAGTCTTTAGTCAACAGACGTGTGACCACTCTCGTACCTTGCTGTTGATCTCTTAGGGTATTTCTTCAGATCAGAGAGATGTGTCATTCTTAACATTATGCGTTTTCTGCATCTTCAGCCACACCGTCTTCCGACTCACCGTAGCTGCTCCAACAAGGGAAGCATACACCAGAAGGGAGCTATAGTCCCCACTCAACAGTTCCCTGCATCGAATGCACGTGCCCGATATGGACAACCACAACAACTACAGGGCCATCGACAAGTCAGCACATGATGCTCACTCCTATGGATGCTGGCCAGATAGGTTGTACCCTCATCTTACTTGTGTGCAACATTTATGGCTTTGTTATTCATCTAAGCATGGAAAATAGATTATCACATTTCACTGTATATTCATGCTGGTCTCTGATACATCTCCAACATATCTATAATTTATGAAGTATTCATGCTATCATATTATCTGTTTTTGGATGTTTATGGGCTTTACTAAACACTTTTATATTATTTTTGGGACTAAGCTATTAACCGGAGGCCCAACCAAAATTGTTGTTTTCTTGCCTATTTCAGTGTTTCGAAGAAAAGGAATATCAAACGGAGTCCAAACGGAATGAAACCTTTGGGAGAGTTATTTTTGGAACGGAAGCAATCCAGGAGACTTGGAGTAGACGTCAGGGAAGCTTCGAGGAACCCACAAGGCAGGGAGGCGCGCCCTACCCCCCTGGGCACACGCCCTACCTCGTGGGCCCCTCGTGGCTCCCCTAACCGACTTCTTTTGGCTACATATGTCCATATACCCTAAAAACATTAAGGAACAGAATAGATCAGGAGTTCCGCCGCCAGAAGCCTCTGTAGCCACCGAAAACCAATCTAGACTCGTTTCGGCACCCTGCCGGAGGGGGGAATCCCTCTGTGGTGGCCATCTTCATCATCCTGGCGCTCTCCATGACGAGGAGGGAGTAGTTCACCCTCGGGGCTGAGGGTATGTACCCGTAGCTATGTGTTTGATCTCTCTCTCTCTCTCTCGTGTTCTTGAGGTGGTACGATCTTGATGTATCGCGAGCTTTGCTATTATAGTTGGATCTTATGATGTTTCTCCCCCTCTACTATTTTGTGATGAATTAAGTTTTCCCTTTGAAGTTATCTTATCGGATTGAGTCTTTAAGGATTTGAGAACACTTGATGTATGTCTTGCATGTGCTTATCTGTGGTGACAATGGGATATCATGTGATCCACTTGATGTATGTTTTGGTGATCAACTTGCGAGTTTCGTGACCTCGTGAAGTTATGCATAGGGGTTGGCACACGTTTTCATCTTGGATCTCCGGTAGAAACTTTGGGGCACTCTTTGAAGTACTTTGTGTTGGTTTGAATACATGAATATGAGATTGTGTGATGCATATCGTATAATCATACCCGCGGATACTTGAGGTGACATTGGAGTATCTAGGTGACATTAGGGTTTTGGTTGATTTGTGTCTTAAGGTGTTATTCTAGTGCGAACTCTTGAATAGATCGATCCGAAAGAATAACTTTGAGGTGGTTTCGTACCCTACAATAATCTCTTTGTTTGTTCTCCGCTATTAGAGACTTTGGAGTGACTCTTTGTTGCATGTTGCGGGATAGTTATATGATCCAATTATGTTATTATTGTTGAGAGAACTTGCACTAGTGAAAGTATGAACCCTGGGCCTTGTTTCCTAGCATTGTAGTACCGTTTGTGCTCACTTTTATCATTAGTGACGTTGCTGTTTTTATATTTTCAGATTACAAAAACCCATATCTACCATCCATATTGCACTTGTACCACCATCTCTTCGCCGAACTAGTGCACCTATACAATTTACCATTGTATTGGGTGTGTTGGGGACAAAGAGACTCTTTGTTATTTGGTTGTAGGGTTACTTGAGAGAGACCATCTTCAACCTATGCCTCCCACGGATTGATAAACCTTAGGTCATCCACTTGAGGGAAATTTTCTACTGTCCTACAAACCTCTGCACTTGGAGGCCCAACAACGTCTACAAGAAGAAGGATGCATAGTAGACATCAAGCTCTATTCTGGTGTTGTTGCCGGGGAGGTTAGCGCTTGAAGGTATATCTTTAGATCTTGCAATCGAATCTTTTTGTTTCTTGTTTTATCACTAGTTTAGTTTATAAAGGAAAACTACAAAAAAATGGAATTGAGGGTACCTCATATGCTTCATCTTTTTAATATCTTTCATGAAAATAAGGATTCCGATAATTGTGCTCAAGTGCTAGAAGAAGAATGCATTAGAATGTTTGGCACTAAATATTTGAATGATGAGCATGATTGCAATGTTATTAGTATGAACTCTTTGAATATACATAGTACTAATGATGATTGCACTAGTCATGATGAAAATGTCTCTTATAAGCATGTCAACTTTTGTGGAATACATAGAGCTTGCAAGTACACACCAAATAGGGAAGATAGATTTTGCAAGAGGCATAAGTATTTGGAAACTAAATGGTTGCAAGAAAGGCTAGCTGATTGTGCTAAAAGATTCAATATTTATCGCCATCCTTGTGAACTTTGCAATGAACATGGTCATTTAAAGCTCCAATGCTATTTGTTTCATGATCAAATCATGTCCAAAAATTGTGATAAATTGATTACCCTTGAGCATCATAAAGAGCTTAGTCTTCTTTTGGGGTATGAAGAAATGAAACGTATAACTGAGGGTATTCCAAAATTTAATCTTGATAGATTTCTTCATTTTGATCTAGAAGAAATTTATATGTATTGTGAGGTGAATTGCATTGGTAATCCTTATATTGTCAATTACATAAAGTCAAGAAAAGAAATAGAAGATGAAGAGAATACTAATGAAAGGGAAGAGATTTCCCCATATCCTCCTATTCTTTCTTATGATGAATCAGGTAACGAGGAGGAGCTTTCTATTCAACCAATATCACTAATAAAGAGCTCCAAAAAGAGGAATAAACCCACACATGATGTGAAGAAGAAAAAGAAAAGACAGAGAAGCAAAGATAAAAGGCATCCCTCCCAAATGATGTTGCTTCTATTACTCATTGTGATGATGATAATTGCTATACTACTATTGGTGCTATCCATACTATTAATGATGAGAATGTATTTGCTGCAATTAATGTTTGTCCCAAGCTAGGGGATGTTATGTTTTATGAAGATGATATGTTTAACCTCCCAAGTTTTGATATGCTAATTTACTAGGATGATAGCATGCCTCCTATTTATGATGCTTATATTGATGAAAGTGGGTTTGGAAGAGTGTCAACTTTAGGAAGTAATGATCCCACTATTTTGGAGGGTGTTGAATCTTATTGTGACAATTATGAAATTGGATTTGGAGAGGTCATGACTTTATTTAGTAATGATTCCACTATCTTGGAAGAGGTTTCAATTGATTATGATGAGAACAAAGTTGCTACTTATGATGATTATTGTGATGACACGTATGCTATAAAAAGTAGTGATGATTATATTTATAAAACTTGTCATGATTACGATTACCCTTTTTCTGAACTTTATTCTTTCAACGTGGAAACAATTTATAGTATTCAAGTCTCTTATGATACTGCCACTATTCCGAATGAGAAGAATTTTGCTTATGTGGAGAGTAATAAAATTTCTATGCTTGTAGATCATGAAAAGAATGCTTTATGTGATAGTTATATTGTTGAATTAATTAATGATGCTACTGAAAATTATTATGAGGGAGGAACATATGCTTGTAGGAATTGCAATAATATCAAGTTTCCTCTATGTGCTTAAAGTTTTAATGTTATGCTTGTTTTGCCTTCCTATGCTAGTTGATTATTGTTCCCATAAATTGTTTGCTCACAAAATACCTATGCATAGGAAGTGGGTTAGACTTAAATGTGCTAGTCATATTCTTAATGATGCTCTCTTTATTTTTCAATTCTTATCTTTTATGCGAGCATCATTGAAATCATCATGCCTAGCTAGGGGCGTTAAACGATAGCGCTTGTTGGGAGGAAACCCAATTTTATTTTTGTTCTTTGATTTTTGCTCCTGTTTAGTAATAAATAATTCATCTAGCCTCTGTTTATATGTGGTTTTATGATTTTAATTAGTGTTTGTGCCAAGTAGAACCTTTGGGAAGGCTTGGGGAAAGTCTTTGCGATCTTGCTGTAAAAAACAGAAACTTTAGCGCTCACGAGATTTGCTAACATTTTTTAATGGAGAGTGATATTTAGTTAATTATTTTTGCATATAATTAATAGATAAATTCCTCACGTCCAGAAATTTATTTTAGAATTTTTGGAGTTCCAGAAGTATTCGAAACCTACAGATTACTACAGACTGTTCTGTTTTTGACAGATTCTGTTTTTCATGTGTTGTTTGCTTATTTTGATGAATCTATGGCTAGTAATAGAGTTTATGAACCATAGAAAAGTTGGAATAAAGTAGGTTTAACACCAATATAAATAAAGAATGAGTTTGTTAAAGTACCTTGAAGTGGTGGTTTGTTTTCTTTTACTAACGGAGCTTACGAGTTTTTTGTTAAGTTTTGTGTTGTGAAGTTTTCAAGTTTTCGGTAAAGATTCGATGGACTATGGAATAAGGTGTGGCAAGATCCTAAGCTTGGGGATGACCAAGGCACCCCAAGGTAATATTCAAGGACAAAAAAGAGCCTAAGCTTGGGGATGCCCCGGATGGCATCCCCTCTTTCGTCTTCGTTCATCGGTAACTTTACTTGGAGCTATATTTTTATTCGCCACATGATATGTGTTTTGCTTGGAGCGTAAATTTATTATGTTAGGATTTTATTGATCTTATTTATAAAAATGTTTTTCATCTTTTATTTCAATAAAAGTGGCATTGATAGCCTTTACTATGCCTATTTTACAAGTCTACATGTTGCTGTTTGAAAACAGAAAGTTTACCTCTGTTGGAAAAATTCCCTAGAAAATTATGAATGTTATAAAATGTTGAAAACTTTTGCATAATAAGCTCTGATAAATTTACTACAGTGGGAATTTTCTTTCATAATTTTTGGAGCTAGGGAAGTATGGATCTTGCTGCATTCTTTACAGACTGTTCTGTTTAGACAGATTGCTGTTATGTTGGCATTGTCTGCATATGATTGCTTGTTTAATGATTATATTTGAGGATAGGACTTTTAAATATGCAGAGGCATTTAGTATTAAATATTAAATAATAATTTTAGTGATTTTCTACAATAGACAATGATAAGGTTTTGCATGGACTTATACTAACCTATCTCACAAGTTCTTGTTGAGTTTTGTGTGGATGAAGCTTTTGAGATTTAGGGAGACCGTGATATGAGAGGAGTTAAGGAGACACAAAAGCTCACGCTTGGGATTCCCAAGGAATCCCAAGATAATATTTCAAGAAGTCTCAAGTGTCTAAGCTTGGGGATGCCCCGGTTGGCATCCCACCTTTCTTCTTCAACAACTATCGGTTAGTATCGGTTGATCCTAAGTTTTCGCTTCTTCACATGATGTTTGCTATTCTTAGATGTCATTTTATTTTGTTTTGCTTGCTTTTTGAATAAAGTATCAAGATCTGAAATTATTAAATGGGAGAGTATTCACATAGCTAAATAATTATTTAACTACTCATTGATCTTCACTTATAGCTTTCGGAGTAGTTTGTTATTCATTCACATGCTCCACATATATCCTATGAATAAATGGTTGAATGAATTGAATATAATAAATCTGAAATTATATATGTTTCATATGCTTATCCCATGGGGAGTAATGACTTCACATATAAGAAGTAGAGGTGGTAAATTTATTGAAGTTTAGCAAACATTGTATTGGTCACTTGAACAATTCATGAAAGAATATTGAAGGAAGAGAGATTTCACATATAAATATACTATCGTGGACATCTTTTGTAATTGTGAGCACTCATTAAAATATGACATGTTAAAAGGTTGATGTTGGACAAGGAAGACAACGTAATGGGTTGTGTTTTCTTATATCTGAAATAAAGTATATTGTCATGGATCATCCAACATGTTGAGCTTGCCTTTCCCCCTCATGCTAGCCGAATTCTTTGCACCAAGTAGAGATACTACTTGTGCTTCCAAACATCCCTTAAACCATTATTGCCATGAGAGTCCACCATACCTACCTATGTATTGAGTAAGATCCTTCAAGTAAGTTGGCATCGGTGCATGCAATAAAAATTGCTCTCTAAATATGTATGATCTATTAGTGTGGAGAAAATAAGCTTTATACGATCTTGTGAGGTGGAAGCAATAAAAGCGACAGACTGCATAATAAAGGTCCCTATCACAAGTGGCAATATAAAGTGACGTTCTTTCGCATTAAGATTTTGTGCATCCAACTATAAAAGCGCATGACAACCTCTGCTTCCCTTTGTGAAGGGCCTATCTTTTATTCTTGTCTTATACCTTACGCAAGAGTCATGGTGATCTTCACCTTTCCTTTTTACATTTTATCCTTTGGCAAGCACATTGTGTTGGAAATATCCTGATATATATATATATATATATCCAATTGGATGTAAGGCATCATGAACTATTATTGTTGACATTACCCTTGAGGTAAAAGGTTGGGAGGCGAATCTATAAGCCCCTATCTTTCTCTGTGTCCGATTAAAACTTTGAACCCATAAATATGACGTGAGTGTTAGCAATTGTGAAAGACTAAATGATAGTTGAATATGTGAAGGTTGCTGAATCAAAGCTCTGACATAGACCCTTCCTGAAAATAAGATGAATTGTAATTGTTTGATGGCTAATAACACGGTTTGTTAGTCTTCAAGAAAGTTTATGATCTATATTTTAACATGTGAATAGTTTGTTACTTGATCATGAAAAGTCTTATGAGTTGAGCTACTGTTATGATATATAATGATGCTAGAAAAGGTGATTTAAATTATCATTGATCAAACTTGTGCACCTGCTAGCATTCACACTTCATAAATTATTTATTTTATCATTTACCTACTCGAGGACGAGCAAGAATTAAGCTTGGGTATGCTGATACGTCTCCAACGTATCTATAATTTATGAAGTATTCATGCTATTATATTATCTGTTTTGGATGTTTATGGGCTTTATTAAACACTTTTATATTATTTTTGGGACTAACCTATTAACCGGAGGCCCAGCCCAAATTGATGTTTTCTTGCCTATTTCAATGTTTCGAAGAAAAGGAATATCAAACGGAGTCCAAACGGAATGAAACCATCGGGAGAGTTATTTTTGGAATGGAAGCAATCTAGGAGACTTGGAATAGACGCCAGGGAAGATTCGAGGAAGCCACGAGGCAGGGAGGCGCGCCCTACCCCCTGGGCGCGCCCCCCACCCTCGTGGGCCCCTCGTGGCTCCCCTAACTAACTTCTTTCGCCTATATATGTCCATATACCCTAAAAACATCGGGGAACAGAATAGATCGGGAGTTCCACCGCCAGAAGCCTCTGTAGCCACCGAAAACCAATCTAGACCCATTCCGGCACCCTGCCAGAGGGGGCAATCCCTCTCCGATGGCCATCTTCATCATCCCGGCGCTCTCCATGACGAGGAGGGAGTAGTTCACACTCGGGGCCAAGGGTATGTACCAGTAGCTATGTGTTTGATCTCTCTCTCTCTCTCTCTCGTGTTCTTGAGGTGCTATGATCTTGATGTATCGCGAGCTTTGCTATTATAGTTGGATCTTATGATGTTTCTCCCCCTCTACTCTCTTATGATGAATTAAGTTTTCCCTTTGTAGTTATCTTATCGGACTAAGTCTTTAAGGATTTGAGAACACTTGATGTATGTCTTGCATGTGCTTATCTGTGGTGACAATGGGATATCACATGATCCACTTGATGTATGTTTTGGTGATCAACTTGCAAGTTCCATGACCTCGTGAACTTATGCATAGGGGTTGGCACATGTTTTCGTCTTGGCTCTCCGGTAGAAACTTTGGGGCACTCTTTGAAGTACTTTGTGTTGGTTTGAATACATGAATATGAGATTGTGTGATGCATATCGTATAATCATACCCGCGGATACTTGAGGTGACATTGGAGTATCTAGGTGACACTAGGGTTTTGGTTGATTTGTGTCTTAAGGTGTTATTCTAGTACGAACTCTTGAATAGATCAATCCGAAAGAATAACTTTGAGGTGGTTTCGTACCCTACAATAATCTCTTCATTTGTTCTCCGCTATTAGTGACTTTGGAGTGACTCTTTGTTGCATGTTGAGGGATAGTTATATGATCCAATTATGTTATTATTGTTGAGAGAACTTGCACTAGTGAAAGTATGAACCCTGGGCCTTGTTTCCTAGCATTGCAATACCATTTGTGCTCACTTTTATCGTTAGTTACCTTGCTGTTTTTATATTTTAAGATTACAAAAACCCATATCTACCATCCATATTGCACTTGTATCACCATCTCTTCGCCGAACTAGTGCACCTATACAATTTACCATTGTATTGGGTGTGTTGGGGACACAAGAGACTCTTTGTTATTTGGTTGCAGTGTTGCTTGAGAGAGACCATCTTCAACCTACGCCTCCCACGGATTGATAAACCTTAGGTCATCCACTTGAGGGAAATTTGCTACTATCCTACAAACCTCTGAACTTGGAGGCCCAACAACGTATACAAGAAGAAGGTTGCGTAGTAGACATCAGTCTCTTACGGGTCTTGTTTGGGAGTTAACGATGTTCCATAGTTCAGCTAAGAGACTTGTTCTTTAGGTAACGCTGTTCCATAGTTACCATCCATCGGCCAATGCTATCCCACAGGCTAGTGATTATAGTATTATTCCACTTCTAGTATAACTTATGTTGTTCTTTAATACTTTTGTGTGCCATCTAGTTAATCTCGAGTACAAACGATACATATTCTGTAGCTTTCATCTGTGTTCTCCCTTTAGTTTTTGAGACCTGTTGCTGCTAGTTAACCCCAGTCCTACTATTTGTGTCGTCTCCTATAGGCACTCATTACATAAATATACTACTAGTTGTCTTCCATGCATGTCAGATATAATTGCACACACAAATTTATCCACAAGAACCTCATGGAGCAATGTAATGGCCAACAAACTTGACGTCAATGGTACCCAATATGATGGAACATGTAAAGGCAGTTCTTCACAATACTTGCAGAAAGATGATGAATCCTATTCACCCCACAAGGTCCTTTCTCTAACTTGGCCCTTGATATGGGTACCACATGCATATAATGTCCTGGAGTGCATCTACTCTGTTGCAATGCCTTGTGCTTAGCCTGCTGATCATGCATGTAAATATGGCATGCCTTCCTGTTTTTCAGTACCTATTCCATTCATGATAACATGTTTTCAAATTCAAGTACTGTCATTCTACTCTATCGCAATGCCATCTGCTTAGTTTGGACATCATGCTTCTCAATATCTTATGCATTGTTATTCATCAGTATGTACTTCATCTGTCTACCATACCATGTTCTTTCTTTTACATTGAAGTGATGTTCTAGTGGTCTCTTGCAATGCCATCCTAGTTTCCCAATCATACACGCATATGTTTCCTTAGTGTTTTTCTGTATGTATTCCGCTAGCATACAGTTTTACATTCAAGTAGTGTTTTTTACACTGTTGTCCTGTCGTATCCCTAGCTCTTACATCATATTCCCTCCGTCCGGATTACATGTCACAGAAATGGATAAAACTGGATGTATCTAGAACTAAAATACGCCTAGACCCATCCATTTATTTCCGGATGGAGGGAATACATGTCAATATGTCATGCCTTTCTATTCTTCAGTACCTATTCCATCTCTGTTGTAGCATGTTTTATAATTGAAGCACCATTCTTCTATATAAGGCATGCAAGGGGAAGACGGCTATGTTAGAATCTGAAGGGTTACAAACCAGGTCTTTGCAAAAGATCCAAACGCCAAGAGATAATAAACCAACTCCAGTTTTCATAGATACTGCCCCAGCATAGAGAAACCCAACTCCCACTTATAATAAGCGGATTCCAGTGGCCAAAGAACTAGTCCGCCCCAGTCCAGCAAAAATATGTCAACTCCATTCTATGAAGCGTGTGCGTATCCTCGCATCATGAAATTTTATGGCATTCTGATCATATTTTCTACATGTTTCTTACCCATCTCTCTTTTAGAAAATAAGGTTAAACGATAGAAGACTTCCTCCATTGGGATCGTATTCGAGGAAAGTATCTTGCGGGAATTCTCTGTGCTCCAATGCTGATGTAAGTACCTGTTGTATATCACTATATTTTTACATCAGCATGTATTTTGTTAATCGGCGTGAATCCAACCATTATCCGATCTAAAATTAGTTGTAGCAAAATTTTAAAGGCGACAATGTTGATTTTGGTAAGGAAAACAGCCTGGTAGTTTTGCATACTGAGCTGCATGAGTGCACTATCTCATATCATGCACATTACTGAATTGTTGTGCTGTTCTGGTTGCCCATCCATTCATTGTGTCAATGTTGCTTTCGTATTACCTTACCTGGCTGATGATAGCTGTGCCATATTGTGTTAATTTGGTGTAGGCTGGTGTGGTCTGTTTGCCCATGTTCGTTGTGTCAATGTTGCTTTCCTATTATCTGACCTGGCCAATGATAGCAATGCTAGTGTGTTAATTTGGTGCAGGCTGCTGAAGATAAGAAGACAAACTCTGAAAATAGCAAGGCAACCCCATTGTTTCTTTCCAATAAATCTAGGCCAGGTAATATGGCAATAACTCTTGATTAATCTGTTTGGTTCCCCTCCTAATTTATGTTATGATGTAGAGGTCGAGACACTCTCCACTATCAATAATACAAGCCTACCAAAATCTCCATCTGAATCTGTTCGGTTTCCTTTGTCTCAAATGCAATGGAAAAATGTATGTTTGTGAACCAATTAATGGCTGAAGCAATGATGGAAATGGTGGAGGAATCAGAGGTGCACATTCATGCGCAACAACAACTGATCAATGTTTTCAGAGACAGTGTAGCAAAGCAGCAAGAACTTGCCCACATGCTTATGGGCGTCATCCGCGCTGAGGTTGCATATTGTGACATTGTAGATCGTTGGGTTCTGTTCATTTATTTGCACTGGCATCAATCTTTGATTGCCTAGTGGATGTAATTTCCTGTAATATATGCTGGATGTGCAACATTTTTCCCTGTATGTCGTACCTTTGCTTGATCGGTTTTGGTCCTGTGCATAATTGCTCGTCGTAATGGGCTAAAATTATCTAATTGGGCCTAAAGACATGTATGAACTTTAGTGGGCCCATTAAGTTAATGGGCCCATTAAGATAATGGGCCCATTAAGTTAATGGGTTGTTACCAGGCCGAAGTTAATGGTCGGCCCTCTTACCTCCCGGGTCGTTAACAGGCCGACATCGAAGCAGGCAACAGGCGGGCCCATTTGATTTCACGGGCCGTTAATAGGCCGATACTAGGTCGGGCTACATGTGGCCCAACTATACTGTGGGCCTTTAGCAGGCCGAAAGAGACAGCGGGCTCGTACGGGACCATGAAGAGCATGGGCCGCGAAGAGGCCGAAAGTCAGGTCATACTGTAAATGGGCCAACTGTGTTGTGGGCCTTTAGCAGACCGAAAGAGAAACTGGGCTGGTATTGGACCATGAAGAGCATGGGCCATTAAAAGGCCAAAACTCAAGTCCAATTGCAAATGGCCCAACTCATTTATGGGCCATCAACAGGTTGAAAGACACACCGGGCCGGAAATTGGCCCAACACTTAAATGGGTTGCTAAAAGGCCGAAAGATGCACATCTTGAAAATTGGCCCATCCCTTGAATGGGACGTTAACAGGCCGAAACCACATCGGGCCGATATTGAGCCCAAATATATAGCGGGCTGTTAACGGGCTCGAACTGACGATGGGTGCAATGGTGTCAAATCGTTAACGGGCCGTTGACGGGCCGAATTGGCACATCTCGTATGGGTTGTGGGCTTAAATGGACATGACACAAGTAGGCCTTATATGGGCCGGCCTGCTAATTCTTACAGGGCCGGCCTTTTTCACCGGAATGGGCCACTATTGGGCCGTGCCATGTGTCGATCTATCATAGGAGCCTTCTGTCCAATGAGTGGATGACATCTGTCCCAATGGTGAGTCGACACGTGGTTCCTCCAGCCAATGCGAATTTTACACATGGAAAATCCCCATTGGTCTGGGCTGTTAACGGGTTATCGGATCCAAATCGAAACCCGATAGCTTAACGGCGACCCGTTACGGTGGATGCCATGTGTCGGTCACCCTTGACGAAAGCACTTCTATGACACGTGATTTATCGTCATTGAAGTGGACACTTCCGTGATGATAATTTTGGTAATGTCATGGAACACTTCTATGACAACATAGGTATGACTATCTTGATTCTGTCATAAAATCGTCATGGATGTACATGCATGACAAAAAACGTGACCTACTGTGACAAACACGTATCATCACGGAAGTGTATTTTTTGTAGTGAATGTCTGCGGCTGAGTGATGGTGGCAGGGTGTTTGACATTCATTCCCATTTCTTGCATGGGACCTAAGCATGCAACCAAGGGCAGAAATTTGAATTTTCAACTAATTTATATGCATTAGAGCATGTGTCTGTAGTTCAAATTTGAATTATGCACATGAATGCATAGAAAACTCAGTTAATGCATAAAAATGTCCAAGCGAACCCCGAAAAATCCCAAAAATTGACACAACACTCGTGTTGTTCTATGTTGACAAGAGAAACATTTTGAAAGTAAGAAGAGGCAACAAATATCATTTCATCCCCTAAGGTGGCACGTACCCTACCGAAACCATCAGGCTTGTTGTGAGAGAAGCTCTGGTTTGCGAGAAGCTTATACCCACACCTTCCCCAGATGGGACGATATTTTTACCATGGCATGTCGCTGGCGTTCCATCATATCATGTCAAGTTTCATGAATTTCAGACGAGTTCTCGATTTACTAGAATTTTAAAACCATGTATCTCAATGTTAGCGTCCGAGCGACAGTGTCAAGGTGTTTGACATTCATTCTCATTTCTTGCATGTGACCTAATCTTGCAACGAAGGACAAACATTTGATTTTGCAACCCGTTTTTATGGACGGAGCATGTGCATGTAATTCAATTTTGAATTATGCACATAAATGCCTAGAAAACTCAATTAACGTATAAAAATGTCCAAACGGTCCCCAAAAAAAATCCAAAATTTAACACGACACTCCTGTTGTTCTATGTTGACACTAGGAAAAAAATTGAAAGGAAGAAGAGGCGACGAATATTGTTTTGTCCACAAAGGTGACACGTTTCCCTAATGGAACCATGAGGCTTTCTTGTGAGAAGCTCTGGTTTGTGAGAAGCTTATACCACAACCTGCCCCAAATGGGACAATATTTCTTACCCCAGCATGTTGATGCCATTCCATGATAGCATGCCAAGGTTCATGAATTTCAGACGTGTTTTGGATTTACTAGAATTACAAAAGCAAGTACCTCAACATTTGCCGGAGAGCCACAGTGTCGTGGTGTTCGAAATTCATCCCCATTTCTTGCATGGGACATAAGCATAAACCCATGGACACATATATGATTTTACAAACCATGTTGGTGCACAGGAGCATGTGCATGTGCTTTAATTTTGAATTGTGCACCTGAAATGGCTAGAAAACCAATTTAATGTATAAAATTTCCAAACAAACCCTGAATAATTCCAATTTTTTTACGACACACATATAGTTG
This sequence comes from Triticum urartu, assembly GCF_056163025.1. NCBI lineage: Eukaryota > Viridiplantae > Streptophyta > Magnoliopsida > Poales > Poaceae > Triticum > Triticum urartu. Next base: position 154,705,671 of record NC_141876.1, read on the forward strand.
CATGTTCACTGCAGATAAACGGTCTAGCAATTCAAACACCGTCCATTGCCACTGTAACCCCATTATGTAATTCAAATCAAGACGAAAAATCAAGTAGATCTCACACAATTTATTATCACCAACCGTGTGAGATGCAGCACAAAATATCTTGGAGCGCCGTCGGATTATAGTACGCATATGGCTTACGCAAGAAGGTGCGACGGCTACAGTCCATAGCCCACTCTGAATAAGGGATCGTGTCTGATGAAACTTTGCGCGCCAGTTTTTTTGCTGAAGCGATTCCAAACTTTCGGCTTCCGTGGAAATATCTACCTCCCCGCCCCCTCCCGCTTACCAAAAGCTACATTTCCCCTGTTTTTGCCTTCCTTTCTAAGTTCAAACCTTCACTCCTTGCTTGTAGCACAACCTCCTCGCCGGCGAACCTCCTTCATGCTGCTCGGCCTCGCCTATCCAGGCAGGTAATCCACACCCGACTCCCATACCCCTCCTCCTTCCACATCCCACATGCCCCGACCGCCGGCGCGAGCGCGACACCTTCCACCCAAATCACTGACCCCTCCACCAAATAAGCGCCACCCTAATCCATGGTGCATGCACTATAGCCAGGATATCGAGGAGCATTTGGCAGCGGAGAAGCAAATCGCGGTCGCGCGCGCGGATGAGGTCGCGATGGCTGCCATTCGTGCCAACCCCCATATCTTGGAGGAGCACCTCGCCATCGAGGCCACCATCGTCGCCTCGTGCGCCGACGCCGCGACGCGGTTGGCTGCTTTAAACAACTGTTCGTGGCGTTTTTTCGAGGCCACCGTCGGTGCCTTCGACGAAGACTACGAGGTGTTTTCTCAGCGTGCACATGCTTACCTCATCTAGAGAGCCAGTAGGTTGGTGCCCGGAGCGGCTTAGGCAACTCACCACTATGACGAGGGCACCACGATGTGGAGGCCTCGCCCTCTTCCATGTCCAAGGAGCCAATCGTCATTGATATCTTTGACAATGAGGATTAGCTTGTCTTATTAGCTCACTATAAGGACCCATGTTTAGTTTGCTAGCTACTGCCTTTCCTTAACAAATTCCAGTGAATTGTGTTATCTACTTTTACCATGCAATCTTCTGCTCTAGTGTATATGTTCTATATGTCGTGCAATGTGGTGTTTAGTTAACTATTTGGTTCAATTCTGCAAATGTGATGTTCAATTCTTCAGGATGCAATTTTCCAAGTTGTCAAGCATGCTTGGTCTGGTTAATTGTCTGGTCTTCTATTAGGAGTATGTTATATTGTACAATGTGGTGCTCAATTAACGTTTGATTCATTTGTTGTGGTGTTTAGTTAACTCCTTGGTTCAATTCTGCAATGCGATGTTCAATTGTTGTGGGTGCATTCTGTTATTGTATACCATGTGAGAAATAAATTGAATTTGGTTGTACTAAATACATGAGAAACAAATACAATTGCTATATTTCCAAGTTGTTAAGCATGCTTGGTTTGTTTAACTCTCCGATCTTCTATTAGGAGTATGTTATATTGTGCAATGTGGTGCTCAGTTAATGTTTGGTTCATTTGTTGTGGTGTTTAGTTAACTGCTTGGTTCAAATCTACAATGCGATGTTCAATTGTTGTGGGTGCATTCTGTTATTGTATACCATGCCAGAAATAAATCGAATTTGGTTGTACTAAATACATGAGAAACAAATACAATTGCTATTTCCAAGTTGTTAAGCATGCTTGGTTTGGTTAACTGTCTGATCTTCTATTAGGAGTATGCTATATTGTGCAATGTGGTGCTTAGTTAACGTTTGATTCATTTGTTGTGGTATTTAATTAACTGCACTTGCATGGTCCGTTGTCTAATAGCACATTATTGTGCAATTACAGGAACCATTCTAATATTTAGGTTTTTAACAATTTGGTCTTGCACATGTAGGTCCTCCTGTCAGAGGTTTTGACCCACTATTCGACCCTTTTTGCATATGGGGAAATGAGTTGTCCATGAATATCAATCAAGTCAAGAAACTCAGAAAGATTGTTAGGATAAAGAAATTAGTGACAAAAAACAACAAGATCTTTGTCTGCACAATGAAGAAGACATCAGTTCACTACAAGATGGTACTAACTATTATACCTTGCCTTTTTTATTCCTTTGCCCCATTTCCAATATAGAGAAGATATTTATGCACACCCTTATTTTCAGGCCTTTCCAAAGCAGTTCACTGATGATTACCTCTCAAACCACCTCTATGGTCAGGAGGCGAGGAAGGTTTTCATACAACACCCATGGTTCAATATTGAAGTTTTCCTGAAGAGGACGAAGGACGGACGGTTGATCATCCATATGCACTAGCCTTAAGTTGCAAAGACCTTCAGCATGAATGAAGGCTCAATATTCGCCTTCTGCTTCAGCAGTTTTCCATATGAGATTTATCTGTCTATATACCATCTATGATGCTAATTTTGAAAGGTTCTACATGTTGCATGTGAAACTTGGTGCTGGTGCAGTTGTGTAATGGGGTAGCTGAGTGCTGAAGCTATATCATGTTGTACTCTGATGTATTTCAATTATGAAATCCCGCTTCCTTAATATGGAAATGAAATATATTATGTGCTTAATATGAATGTCAATTATATTAATAAATGAATTATGAATAATAGGGCAATTAGCCTACAAATGGCGAATTAGCCTGCTAATTGGGTTTTGCTATTGCAAAAGGTTGTTGAGAAAATACCGTGGGCGATGACCTCAGGCAATGCACATAGTTTCTAGGAATAAACCGTGTTGGATCAATGAACAATCACACACGGCCTTCTCTTGAAAACTGTTTGCATTAGGCCACCTTGCGCGAACGTTAACCATATAAAAACTGTGTGTGATGGACAGCCTTTGCCACACAGTTTCTTCTATGCACCCTGTGTGGTGCATTCAATAACGCAAACGATAAAATTGTTAATATCGTGTGCAATGGAAACACTATCACAAACGATTTAACGGGGAAAATTGTGTGTGATGTACCTATGAACAGAAACGTTTTCCTTGGAGCGACTGTGTGGGATGTACATACGAACGGAAACGTTTAGCAAGGACTGACTGTGTGGGATGTACTTGTGACTGGAAACAATTTCGCCTGTATAATTGTATTTTTTAGCTCTACTGTACGTATTTCCGTATTTGAGCACTCGCCGGTCGCACACGACCTCATTTTGCCGAGCATGTGTGCCAGGAGGGCATATCCCCGACGATTTTTGGGTCGTGTGGGAAGGATCCCCTATCGCCGTCACTCACTAGGCGACGGTTCCAAATGCCATCGCGGAAAGGGGTCAGAAACCGTTTGTATAGCACCGATGTGTACCAGTGGGTGCACTAGTTCAGGTAAGAGATGATGATACAAGTGTAATATGGATAGTAGATATTGATTTTTGTAATAGGAACAATAAAAAACAACAAGGTAGAAATTGATAAAACGGAGCACAAACGGTATTGCAATGCTTGAAAATGAGGCCTAGGGTCCATAATTTTGCTAGTGCAATCTCTCAGCAATGCTAATATAATTGGATCATATAACCGTCCCTCAAGGTGCGATGAAGAATCACTCCAAAGTTCCTATCTAGCGAAGAACATAAGAAGAAATCGTTTATAGGGTACGAAACCACCTCGAAGCTATTCTTTCTGATCGACCTATCCAAGAGTTCATACTAAAATAACACCAAATAATTTCAGATTCATAATACTCAATCCAACACAAAGAACCTCGAAGAGTGCCCCAAGATTTCTACAGAAGAAACAAAGACAAGAGCGTGCATCAGCCCCTATGCGTAGATTACCCCAATGTCACCTTGGGAATCCGCGAGTTGAGTGCCAAAACATATCAAGTGAATCAAAATAATACCCCATTGTCACCACAAGTATTCATTTGCAAGACATACATCAAGTGTTCTCAAATGCATAAAGGTATTCAATCCGACAAGAACTAAATCTCAAAGGGAAAACTCAATTCATCACAACAAGATAGAGAGGGGAAAACACCATATGATCCAACTATATTAGCAAAGCCCACGATACATCAAGATCGTGCCATCTCAAGATCACGAGAGAGATAGAGAGAGATTAAACACATAGCTACTGGTACAAACCCTCAACCCCGAGGGTGGACTACTCCCTCTCATTGTGGTGGCCGCCGGGATGATGAAGATGGCCACCGGTGATGATTCCCCCCTCCGGCAGGGTGCCGAAACGAGGTCTAGATTGGTTTCTCGTGGCTACAGAGCCTTGCGGCAGCGGAACTTCTGATCTAGGGCTACCCTAAGGGTTTTTGGGATATTTGGTGATTTATAGGGCAAAGAGGGGGTGCGGGAGGCCACCGAGGTGGGCACAACCCACCTGGGCGCGCCCGGGCCCCCAGGTGCGCCGTGGTGGGTTGTGCCCCCTCGGGGCACCCTCGAGGTGCCGCTCTAGCCCATTGGATGTCTTCTAGTCCATAAAAAATCCACAAAAAGTTTCGTGGTGTTTGGACTCCATTTGATATTGATTTCCTGCGATGTAAAAAACAAGAAAAAAGCAACAACTGGCACTGGGCACTGGTCAATAGGTTAGGTCCAAAAGATGATATAAAGTCACTATAAAATGATTGTAGAACATCCAAGAATGATAATAAAACAGCATTAATACTTCATAAATTATAGATACATTGGAGACGTATCAATATGTCAGTCCAAATATCATATAAAATGTTTCCAAAAGTGTATAAAAGTTGTATAATATTGGCATGAAACTATAAAAAAATATAGATACGACGGAGACGTATCATCATTCCCAAGCTTAATTCATGCTCGTCCTCGAGTAGGTAAATGATAAAAAAGATAATTTTTGATGTGGAATGCTACCTAGCATAAACTTGATCATATGTCTAATCATGGCATGAATATTAAGACATAAGTGATTCAAAGCAATAGTCTATAATTTGACATAAAGACATCAATACTCAGGCATCCCAACAAACAATCATGTCTTTTAGAATATCAATGCTAAAGAAAGCTATCCCTGCAAAATCATATAGTCTTGTCATGCTCTGTCTTCTTAACACAAAGTATTTATCATGCACAACCCCGATGACAAGCCGAGCAATTGGTTCATACTTTTTAATGCACTTTAGCTTTTTCAACCCTCACGCAGTACATGAGCCCAAGCCATGGATATAGCACTATAGGTGGAATAGAGTATGATGATAGGGGTAAATATAGAGAAGACAAAAGGTAATAAAGTCTCACATCTATGCGGCTAACCAACGGGCGATGGAGATGCCCATCAATTGATATCAACGTGAGGAGTAGGGGATTGCCATGCAACAAATGCACTAAGAGCTAAAAGTGTATGAAAGCTCAATATGAAAACTAAGTGGGTGTGCATCTAATCCTATAATGAAAAATTCCCACTAGTATATGAAAGTGACAACATAGGAGACTCTCCATATGAAAAACATGGTGCTACTTTGAAGCACAAGTGTGGAACTAACATGCCCCTTCTCTCTTTATTTATTTTCTCTCTCATTCTCCGGAGTCTCATCCTGACTTGTGGGGGAATAATAGTCTCCATCATCCTTTCCTCACTAGGGCAATGCTCTAAAAATGAGTAATGATGATCATCACACTTCTATTTACTTACAACTCAATAGAAATAAAAATTACAACTCGATACCTATAATAAAGAATGACTCTATATGAATGCCTCTAGCGGTGTACCAGGATGTGCAATGAACTAGCATAACAACAATATCAAAAAATGGACAAGCCAGGGAAATATCATGCTAGCTATCTTACGATCATGCAAAGCAATATGACAATGAATGCTCAAGTCATCAAAATGGAAGCGGTGGAAGTTGCATGCCAATATATCTCGGAATGGCTATGGAAAGGCCATAATAGGTAGGTATGGTGGCTATTTTGAGGAAGATATAATAAGGCTGATAGAGCGTATCATATCACGGGGTTTGGATGTACCTGCGAAGTTTGCACCACACCTCGAGGTGAGAAACGGCAATGCACGTGTAGCGACCAGACCTCAAATGGTCCAATCTCTGTGCTCCGGTGTCATCCCTGGATCAGTAATGCTGACACCGCACAATACTTGAAGGGTTTATAACAGAATAGCAATCACACACTTATTACATCGAGTGTCTCAATAGAGAACTTAAATATGGCTTAAGGCCATCTAACAACGATAACAGCGGAAGGCTTGGAAGATAAGTGAGTCCATCAACTCCAACGGCATCACTGAGTATAGAACCCCGACCTAAAACGGGTCAGTACAAGGAATATGCTGGCAAGGTAACACATAGAGAATAATGGAAAGACACAGCTATTCTACATGCATATTTGGCTGGTGGAAAGCTCTATGGTTACAGTTTTGCGTAAAGCCAATTTTTCCCTACTACAAAGGAATAAATTTATTTAACTATTATGGTGGTTGTTAAACATTGAGAATAGTTGACAGCATCCTCAATCCCAATTAAAATAATCATCATTAAAGCCCAACAACATTAATTATAGTAACATGATGAGATTCACATGATAATCCAGGTACTAGATACTCAAGATGTCCATAACCGGGGACACGGCTTACCATGATTAGTTTATACACTCTGCAGAGGTTTGCGCACTTTTCCCCACAAGACTCGATCGCCTCCGTTTGGTTTCTCGCACTACACGGTGTTTGAGAAACGGATGACCGAGACATAGTCTTTCAGAAGCACTAGCACCTTACGATGGGTAGACCGTACCACCTACATCCCCTACATCTGCTAGTCTACCACTGTAAGAGTTCGCACGACTTAGTCAACTATGCTAGAGCCCATAATAGCTTGTTGCTGCACACGGAAGTTTCTAGCATGAATATTCTCATGATCCCTTTGAACCTGGGTGGCGGTCCAAAAGAAAACAGACAATCCTGGAATACCCAGGTGCCTCAATCCACCTAGATGTGTATTTAAGTTGCCACCTTAGATAAACCATTGATTTAAAAAAATCTCACATCTATCATGGATATCACTCACCCAATCCACGTCTACTAGCATAGCATAGCAATAATAAGCAAACGTAGAAGTAACTCCCAAAGGTTTGATAATAAACAGGTAATAGGTACTACCTCAACTACTTTCCAAACCCACAATTTAATTAGATCCTAATCATGCAATGTGTAAGGATTGATCTAATGCAATAAAACTGGGTAGTAGAAGTATGATCAAAGTGTTACTTGCCTTGCTGAGGATCCGGGAAACCTAGCGATTCGAAGTAACAAGCGGTGCACTCCGGGTACTCTATCGCAAACAAACAAGCATACAATAAGTACTCAACTAATGCACAGGTAAAACTCAAATAAGAGATCTAACCAGAAGGTTCAACTTAAGAACTCCGGTTGGCAAAAAGAATCAAATCGAACGAAGCAACGAAAAACAAACGGCAAAAGAAACAGGCTTTGTTTACTATTCTGGGTCTAAGGCAATTTTTACAGAAGCAAAAACTTGTTTAAGTTGGTTAAACGGAAAGAGGGTTTTGAGACGAAACTCCAAGCGTTTGAATCGCCTGATTCCGATAAACGAGCGAAAAGATAAACTAAAACGAAAATCGGATCAGAAATCGCGATCATAAAAATCGCGGATGTAATCGGAGAAAAAGAAAAATGACGAACAGTTTAACGAACGAACGTTCGTTAGCTGGATCTAAACGACGAACACGTTCGTTAAAACGTACGAATCGAGCGAATGCTCGCTAAATAGAATAAACCAAAATAAAACCAATCTGATAAAAAAAATAAACCGCGGCTTTTAAAAAAACGGGCGGTTTTCTAAAGAAAACACCTCGGGCGGCGGGTCCGGCGAGGCGGCGGGGCGGCTCTGGCGAGCGGGTGGCGCGGCGCGGGCGGTGGTGAGGCGGCGGCGGGTCCGGCGAGGCGGCGGGGCGGCTCTGGCGAGCGGGTGGCGCGGCGCGGGCGGTGGTGAGGCGGCGGCGGGGCGGCGGCGCGGCGCGGGCGGCGGTGGGTCGGCGCTAGGGTTTGGGGCGGCTCGGGCTGGCTAGCTCGGGCCCCGGGCGGCGGCTTATAAGGGCTGCCCCGGGCGGAGTCCCGCTCGGGTACGGCCCGGAGTCGGTTCGCATTTTTTTTAAAATATTAACACGCAGAAAAACAAATAAAAGAAATACTAAACGGACTCCAAAAATCCCAAAATAAATTTTCCCCGACTTCTAAAATCAAGCCGGACAAAGTGAACATTTATTTGGGGCCTAAATGCAATTTTGAAAAACGCGTATTTTTCCTAAATTCAAATAAAATAGCAAAAAAAACCAAATAAAATCTTATTTGATTTTTTATTAAATCCTCAATATTTCTTTATTTTGGGAAAGTCATTTTATTCCCTCTCTCATAATTTTTATAATAGAAATAATTGAAGATAAAATAAATAAAATCAAATTATCCTATTTTCAAAATTTGAGACAACTCAAATATGAAAATAACGAAATCCCCAACTCTCTCCGAGGGTCCTTGAGTTGCGTGAAATTTCTAGGATCAACCAAAATGCAATAAAATATGATATGCAATGATGATCTAGTGTATAACATTCCAAATTGAAAATTTGGGATGTTACAAACCTACCCCCCTTAAGATGAGTCTCGCCCTCGAGATTCGGGTTGGCTAGAAAATTGGTGAGGGTGGTCCTTGAGCAAATGTTCCTCTCGCTCCCAGGTGGCTTCTTCCTCCGTGTGGTGGCTCCACTAAACTTTGCAAAACTTGATAACCTTGCTGCGGGTTACTCGGCTGGCATACTCAAGAATCTTGACTGGTTTCTCCTCATAGGTCAAATCACTATCCAACTGAATCGCTTCCAGTGGTACCGTATCTCTCAGCAGTATGTCAGCCATCTCTGTGTGGCACTTCTTCAACTGGGATACATGAAACACGTTGTGAACTCCTAACAGTCCTTCGGGTAATTCCAACTTGTAGGCTACTTCTCCCATACGCTCCAAAACTTTGTATGGGCCTACAAAACGTGGCGCTAGTTTTCCCTTAACTCCAAAGCGCTTAACTCCTCGAAGTGGAGATACTCGAAGATAAACTCGGTCTTCGACTTTGTAAACTGTCTCCTTGCGTTTAGAGTCTGCATAACTCTTCTGCCTGGACTGAGCTACCTTGAGCCTACGAATCAATTTCACTTTCTGTTCAGACTCCTTTATTAGATCCGGTCCAAACAACTGGCGGTCTCCAACCTCATCCCAAGACAATGGGGTCCTGCACCTCCTTCCGTACAAGGCTTCGAAAGGGGCCATCTTCAAACTAGTTTGATAGCTGTTGTTGTAAGAGAATTCTGCATACGGTAAATTCTCGTCCCAACTAGATCCGTAATCTAGCGCATAAGCTCTTAGCATATCCTCCAAAATCTGATCGACTCTCTCGGTCTGTCCATCTGTCTGCGGGTGGAAAGCTGTGCTAAACTCCAGTCTGGTTCCCAAAGTCTCATGCAACTGATTCCAGAACTTTGAGGTAAACTGGGTTCCTCTATCTGATACAATGCTCCTTGGAACTCCATGCAGACATACGATCCTGGTCATGTATATCTTTGCCAACTTTGCACTGGTATAGGTAGTCTTCACTGGAATGAAATGAGCTACCTTTGTCAAACGATTGACTACAACCCATATCGAGTCATAGCCTGAACGTGTTCTGGGCAATCTTGTAATAAAATCCATGCCTAGATTATCCCACTTCCATTCAGGTACCGGCAATGGTTGTAGCAATCCTGCTGGCTTCTGATGCTCTGCCTTCACTCTCTGACATACATCACAAACTGCTACATACTCCGCAATATCCTTCTTCATTTCGGTCCACCAGAAAATATCCTTCAAATCCAAATACATCTTGGTATTTCCTGGGTGAATCGAGTATGGTGAGTCATGGGCCTCTTGCAGAATTAGCTTCCTAATCTCCGAATCATTTGGTACATAGACACGGTCTTCAAACCATAGGGTATCGTGCTCATCCTCACAAAATCCCTTAGCTTTTCCTTTGCTCATTTTCTCCTTAATAGAAGCAATCTCCTTGTCAGTCCTTTGAGCTTCTCTGATCTTATCCATCAAAGTAGACTGAATCTCCAATGCTGCTACATAGCCTCTTGGAACTATTTCCAAACATAGCTCTCGAAGATTTTCGGCTAACTCCCTTGGTAAATCTCCCGTCATTAGGGTGTTGACATGGCTCTTATGGCTCAACGCGTCAGCTACTACGTTAGCCTTTCCAGGGTGATAATGCAATCTCATATCATAATCCTTGATGAGATCCAACCATCTCCTTTGTCTGAGATTCAACTCCTTCTGTGTGAAAATATACTTCAAACTCTTGTGATCCGTGTACACCTCGCAATGGTTTCCAATCAGAAAATGTCTCCAAGTCTTCAATGCATGCACTACGGCTGCTAACTCCAAATCATGCGTAGCATAATTCAACTCATGAGGCTTAAGCTGTTGTGAGGCATATGAAACAACTCTCCCTTCCTGCATAAGCTCTGCTCCAAGTCCTCGACGTGAAGCGTCGCAATACACCTCATAATCCTTGGTCTGGTCTGGCAAAATCAACACTGGTGAAGTAACCAAACGTTTCTTCAACTCCTGAAAACTAGCCTCACATTCCTCCGTCCATATGAACTTGGTATCCTTCTTCAACAACTCAGTCATAGGCTTCGCAATCTTTGAGAAATTCTCAATAAACCTCTGGCAGTATCCTGTGAGTCCAAGAAAACTCCGGATCTCTCCCACGGTGGTTGGTGCTTCCCACTTGGTCACGGTATCAACTTTAGTGGGATCTACTGCTATACCTTCTCCGGATATAACGTGTCCGAGAAATCCAACTTCCTTCAACCAAAACTCACATTTGCTAAATTTGGCATATAATTGATGTTCTTTGAGCTTTCCAAGAACCAAACACAAATGTTCCTTATGCTCCTCTTCATTCTTTGAGTAAACCAGGATATCATCAATGAACACTACGACGAACTTATCCAAGAACTCCATAAACACCTTGTTCATCATGTTCATAAAATATGCAGGTGCGTTAGTCAGACCAAATGACATAACGGTATACTCGTACAGCCCATACCTGGTGGTAAAAGCCGTCTTGGGTATATCCTGTTCCCGAATCTTCAACTGGTGGTATCCTGATCGCAGATCGATCTTGGAAAATACCTTAGCTCCTTGCAATCGATCAAACAGATCATTGATCATCGGTAGTGGGTACTTGTTCTTGATGGTTACTTCATTCAATCCTCGATAATCGACAACCATCCTTAACGATCCATCCTTCTTCTCCACTAGAAGTACTGGCGATCCCTAAGGTGAAGAACTTGGGCGAATATAACCTTTATCCAGTAACTCCTTAATTTGCTTCTTAACTTCCACCAAATCCTTTGCAGGCATCCTATATGGTCTCTTTGATATTGGCCCTGTGCCTGGCAATAGCTCAATCAAAAACTCAATATCTCTATCCGGTGGCATGCCTGGCAACTCTTCTGGAAATACTACGGGGAAATCCTTCACTACTGGTACTTCCTCCTGCACAACTCCGGTTAAACAATTTACTTGAGTCCTCTTTGGCACATGTCGGGATACATACTTGATCCTTCTCCCTTCTGGGGTGGTAAGTAAAATTGACTTACTGGCACATTCAATATTCCCTTCATACTTTGATAACCAATCCATGCCTAATATCACATTCAATCCTTGGGATTCCAATACTATTAGGTCCGAGGGAAAAACATAGTTACCAATCCTGAATGGTAACCGATCACACCATAGACTAGCCATATATTCTGCTCCAGGCGAGGTTACTAACATGGATGACCTAAGGGCTTGGGTTGGCAGTTTATACTTATCCACAAATCCCCTTGATATGTATGAATGCGATGCACCAGTATCGAAAAGAACGAGTGCAGTAAATGACTTAACCATAAACTTACTGATTACTGCATCCGGCTGCTATTCAACCTCCTCCACATTAACGTGGTTCACATGTCCCCTGTTGAAAGGGTTCGGCTTCTTCCTAGAGCTTCCATTGCCATTTCCATTCTGTGATTCAGGACATTCTTCATTGGCATAATGTCCAGTCTTCTGGCACTTAAAGCAAGTGACTTGGCTCAGGTCTTTCTTGGCTAGGGTTGATGGGTTGGTGCGGTTCTGGCCGTTGCTTCCTCCATTCCCATTACCATTCTTGGGGCCATTGTGATTGTGCGAGGTACCTCCTCCATGGGTATGCTGAAAATGTCCTCCCGGTCTAGGGGTAAAACGTGGCTTCTGCTGAGCTCCTGAATTGTACTTTCCTTGTGCATACTTCCTCTTGCGATTTTCAATTTGCTGCTGCTTCCCTTCAATCATAAGAGCACGATCTACCAACTCCTGGTAGTTGTTGAAGGTTGCTACCATCAACTGCATGCTCAACTCATCATTCAGTCCTTCCAAAAACTTCTCCTGCTTTGCCGCATCCGTAGCAACGTCATCTGGGGCATAACGTGCTAATTTACTAAAGTCCTCCACATACTGGCCAACTATCCGTCCTCCTTGGCGCATGTTGCGAAACTCTCGCTTCTTCATGGCCATAGCTCCTGCTGAAACATGGGCAGTTCGAAAAGCCTGCTGAAACTGGTCCCATGTGATAGTATCGACAGGGAAAGTGGATGTGAAATTCTCCCACCATGATGCTGCGGGTCCTTCAAGCTGATGTGCGGCAAACTTCACCTTCTCCGCATCAGTGCATCCTGCTGTGGTCAACTCTCTAGCTGTCTTGCGGAGCCAATCATCTGCTACTATCAGCTCGGTGCTACTGGAAAACACCGGCGGATTCAGCCTAAGAAAACGGGCTAAGTGGTCAATAGGTGGTGGTGGTGGGTTGTTGTTGTTGTTCCCTGATTCTGATTCTGGACTAGCAACTGCATCAATGTGTTTTGCTGCTGGATCAACTGAGTGAGCTCCGGTGGGAAGGTAAATCCGGGGTCACGTCTCGGAGGCATCTAAGGGTTTAGAAAAGATGAGATTTAAGAATAGAGGGGGTCTAAAGAGAAAACACTACCCATATGCACATGAGGCAAAAGCAAACAATTCACTTCATTCAATCAAACAAGGGCATACAATCGATCTAACTATCGCAAAAGTGCTCGGACTACTATATTTACATGGTGGACTACTACTACTGTTGGGGTGGTCTACTAGAAATATTATTCGGTTGCAGACTCCATGATATCTGCTCCAGCTTCATCAACATAGTCATCATTGCTATCATCTGGATCCGAGTCGGTGTCGTCGATGATGATGTAGTCTTCCGGGCGAATCTCCTTGGGTTCTTTGTCTTCATCTACTGGCGGAGGGCCTCCCATAAATATTCCAATCTTCTTGATCAGATCGTCATTCTTCCCCACTAATACTTCGATTTCCTCTTCATAATCTTCACGCGTAGCCTTGAGTTCTTCCTCCAGTTCCTTGATTCTTGTCCTTGCCTTCTTCAGGTCTATCATGTCGGCGCACATTTGGTTCTCCTGACGTCGAATGTGCTGGTTTAACTCCTGGATAAAAGCTGCAATTGATCTATCCTTTCTGGTGCTGATCATCTCCCAGTGCTCATCTCGGCGCCCACAAATCTGGTAGATAGTATCCTTGAGATCATTGCGGTAGACTTCTCCAATGCGTCCCATGGCGATGTGAGCGGCCATGCTCTTTCCTAGACTCCAAGTTGGTGCATCAAAGGAAAACTCTATGGGCTCGGTGACTGGCATGAACGTCCTTCCAGGAACTTGAACTTGAATCATCCAACGCTCTTCTTCAGGTAAAGTGGCGTTGTAGGTTCCGGTGAAGCTTGGTACTCCTATGTTCAGATATCTAGTGACTTCCTTCAAGTGACGTCCAAAGGGTGTATCTTCATCCGGTTGCGTAAACTTGTTCCTTGCATCCGCCATCCTAAAGAGTAGAAAAGATGAGAGGTCAGAAGAGAAGAGAGTGAGTAGTGATCTAGGTCTTTAGCTTAGTGGTCGTGTCCTACAGTCAACGTGTGCTCTGATACCATCTTGTAGCGACCAAACCTCAAACGGTCCAATCTCTGTGCTTTGGTGTCATCCCTGGATAAGTAATGCTGACACCACACAGTACTTGAAGGGTTTATAACAGAGTAGCAATCACACACTTATTACATCGAGTGTCTCAATAGAGAACTTATTACAATAAATATGGCTTAAGGCCATCTAACAACGATAACAGCGGAAGGCTTGGAAGATAAGTGAGTCCATCAACTCCAACGGCATCACTGAGTATAGAACCCCGACCTAAAACTCCTTAATCGTCGTCTGAAAAGTCTGCAACATTAACGTTGCAGCCCGAAAACGGGTCAGCACATGGAATATGCTGGCAAGGTAAAACATAGAGAATAATGGAAAGACACAGCTATTCTACATGCATATTTGGCTGGTGGAAAGCTCTATGGTTACAGTTTTGCGTAAAGGCAATTTTTCCCTACTGCAAAGGAATAAATTTATTTAACTATTATGGTGGTTGTTAAACATTGAGAATGGTTGACAGCATCCTCAATCCTAATTAAAATAATCATCATTAAATCCCAACAACATTAATTATAGTAACATGATGAGATTCACATGATAATCCAGGTACTAGATACTCAAGATGTCCATAACCGGGGACACGGCTTACCATGATTAGTTTATACACTCTGCAGAGGTTTGCGCACTTTTCCCCACAAGACTCGATCGCCTCTGTTTGGTTTCTCGCACTACACGGTGTTTGAGAAACGGATGACCGAGACATAGTCTTTCAGAAGCACTAGCACCTTACGATGGGTAGACCATACCACCTACATCCCCTACATCTGCTAGTCTACCACTATAAGAGTTCGCACGACTTAGTCAACTATGCTAGAGCCCATAATAGCTTGTGGCTGCACACGGAAGTTTCTAGCATGAATATTCTCATGATCCCTTTGAACCTGGGTGGCGGTCCAAAAGAAAACAGGCAATCCTGGAATACCCAGGTGCCTCAATCCACCCAGATGTGTATTTAAGTTGCCACCTTAGATAAACCATTGATTTAAAAAAATCTCACATCTGTCATGGATATCACTCACCCAATCCACGTCTACTAGCATAGCATAGCAATAATAAGCAAACGTAGAAGTAACTCCCAAAGGTTTGATAATAAACAGGTAATAGGTACTACCTCAACTACTTCCCAAACCCACAATTTAATTAGATCCTAATCATGAAATGTGTAAGGATTGATCTAATGCAATAAAACTGGGTAGTAGAAGTATGATCAAAGTGTTACTTGCCTTGCTGAGGATCCGGGAAACCTAGCGATTCGAAGTAACAAGCGGCGCACTCCGGGTACTCTATCACAAACAAACAAGCATACAATAAGTACTCAACTAATGCACAGGTAAAACTCAAATAACAGATCTAACCAGAAGGTTCAACTTAAGAACTCCGGTTGGCAAAAAGAATCAAATCGAATGAAGCAACGAAAAACAAACGATAAAAGAAACAGGCTTTGTTTACTATTCTGGATCTAAGGCAATTTTTACAGAAGCAAAAACTTGTTTGAGTTGGTTAAATGGAAAGAGGGTTTTGAGATGAAACTCCAGGTGCTTGAATTGCCTGATTCCGATAAACGAGCGAAAAGATAAACTAAAACGAAAATCGGATCAGAAATCGCGATCAGAAAAATCGCGGATTTAATCCGAGAAAAAGAAAAATGACGAACAGTTTAAAGAACGAATGTTCGTTAGCTGGATCTAAACGACGAACACGTTCGTTAAAACGTACGAATCGAGTGAATGCTCGCTAAATAGAATAAAGCAAAATAAAACCGATCTGATAAAAAAATAAACCACGGCTTTTAAAAAAACGGGCGGTTGGCGACGGCGGCTACCTCGGGCGGCGGGTCCGGCGAGGCGGCGGGGCGGCGGAAAGGCGGCGCTAGGGTTTGGGGCAGCTCGGGCCCCGGGCGGCGGCTTATAAGGGCTGCCCCGGGCGGAGTCCCGCTCGGGTATGGCCCGGAGTCGGTTCGCGTTTTTTTAAATATTAACGCGCAGAAAAACAAATAAAAGAAATACTAAACGGATTCCAAAAATCCCAAAATAAATTTTCCCCGACTTCTAAAATCAAGCCGGAGAAAGTGAACATTTATTTGGGGTCTAAATGAAATTTTGAAAAACGCGTATTTTTCCTAAATTGAAATAAAATAGCAAAAAAACCAAATAAAATCTTATTTGATTTTTTTATTAAATCCTCAATATTTCTTTATTTTGGGAAATTCATTTTATTCCCTCTCTCATAATTTTTATAATAGAAATAATTGAAGATAAAATAAATAAAATCAAATGATCCTATTTTCAAAATTTGAGACAACTCAAATATGAAAATAACGAAATCCCCAACTCTCTCCGAGGGTCCTTGAGTTGCATGAAATTTCTAGGATCAACCAAAATGCAATAAATATGATATGCAATATTGATCTAGTGTATAACATTCCAAATTGAAAATTTGGGATGTTACAGCACGGTACCGTAGAGGCTAGCAAATTGCGGAAAGGTAAGAGTGCGTATAATCCATGGACTCACATTAGTCATAAAGAACTCATATACTTATTGCAAAATTTTATTAGACCTCGAAGCAAAGTACTACTACGCATGCTCCTATGGGATAGATTGGTAGGAAAAGACAATCGCTCATCCCCGACCGCCACTCATAAGGAAGACAATCAATAATAAATCATGCTTCCAACTTCATAGCATAACGAGAGACTATACGTGCATGCTTCGGGAATCACAAACCTTAACACCAATATTTTTACTAAACACAACCGTTTACTAGTACTTCCCACATATTCCATCTCTATATCGCAAAACTATTGTAAGGAATCAAACATATCATATTCAGTGATCCATAAGTTTTATGTAGGATTTTATGACTAACCATGCAATTGACCGTTGACTCCCTATACAGATATAAGTGAAGCATGAGAGTGTAATTCTTTCTACAAAAGACCATGCTCTAATAAATGTAAGTGAACCAAAAGAGCATTCTACAAACAACGGTTTTCTAAGGGAAGAGAAATAGGCAATCCAAACTTCAAATGATATAAGTGAAGCACATGAAGCATTCTAAAAAGCCATACCCAAAAGATATAAGTGAAGTGCAATGAGCATTCTATAAATCAACCATGGGCTATCTCATACCAGCATGGTGCATGAAAGAAAAGTGAAAACTAAATGCAGAAGACACTCCAAGATTTGCACATATCACATGAATGAAACAAAGACGAAAACATACCAATACTTGTTGAAGAAAGATGGGATGCCTTCCGGGGCATCCCCAAGTTTAGATGCTTGAGTATCCTTGGATATTTACATGGTGTGCCTTAGGCATCCCCAAGCTTGAGCTCTTTCTTCTCCTCCTTCTCCTCATATCGAGACCTCCTCGATCTTTGATCACTTCATCCACAGAAAACTCAACAGAAAGCTCGGTAAGATCCGTTAGTATAATAAAGCAAATCACTACTCTAAGTACTATTGCAAACCAAATCATATCTTGTTTTTGCATTGTAGCTACTGTATTATAAATTTTCCATGGCTTATACCACCGATAAAAATCGATGGTTTCATCAAAACAAGCAAAACAATGCATCAAAAATAGAATATGTCTTAAACATGACAATCTGTAGTAATCTGAACATTCACCATACCTCTGGTACTCCAATAGTTCTGAAAAATTAGGAAGAAATAAACAATTTGTATAGCAAGACTATGCAAAAAGTTTCAGAAACTTTCAACGTTCCAGTAAAAAATTTAAAATCGTGCACTACAGCCAAAGTTTTTGTTTTTGCACCGCACATACCAACAAGCAATCTACTCATACTAAAGGAAAATCTTGGCACATTATTTTTGTAATAAAATGGAATTGTACAAGGGGATAATTATTTTTGTGAGAATCTTCATGAAAAATTCTACATTGTTTTCATGAGCGTGAACAGAAGTGTGTTCAAGGTCGACCCTCACTTCTCCAATGCATAATTTCCAATCGCTTTTCTTTTGTGAAAAAGTTTTTAAGTTCCCCTCTATATTTTTTGTTTTTAAACTTTATAAAAGCACTCAACAGAAAGTAATGAATCTCTAAAACTTCTGGGTTGTCTCCTTGGCAGTGCTTTCTTTAAAGCCATTAAGCTAGGCATAAAGTACTCAAGTAATGAATCCACCCGGATCCCAAGGTATATCAAAGCCAAATTTAATTAATAATGATTTGGCATTTAGTTATGAGCACAAAGCAACATATATCATGCAATGAAGAAGTCTAACTCTCTTCCTATGCATCAGCATGTCATATATGAACAATTCATGCACATCAAGTAAAGGCCAATACATAGCATAAGCAGTTTCTTGCAATTTTATCATGTTGGAAACGTAAAGAGGCAGAGATGTAGTTCCTCTCTCTTAATAATTGCAAGTAGGAGCAGCAAACATATGCATATTATATTCATCAAAACCATCATGTGTAATGGTAAAAGGGAACCCATCAATGTAATCCTTAATAAATGCAAACTTCTCCAACATAGTGTAGTTGGGAGAATTCAAAAATATAATAGGACTATCATGCGTGTGTGCAATAGCAACAATTTCATTCTTAATATAAGGAACTATAGAAAGTTCATCTCCAGAAGCATAATTCATATTGGCATCTTGGCCACAAGCATAGCAAGCATCAATTTCATCAAAAAGGGATATTTCAAAAGAATCTACGGGATCATAACAATTATCATAGCATTTATCATTCGATAAGCATGAAGGGAAATTAAATAATGTATGAGTTGAAGAGTTACTCTCATTAGAAGGTGAGCACGGGTAGCTAATCCGCTCTTCCTCCTTTTGTTCTTCGCTCTCCTCATCATCTTTTTCATCTAATGAGCTCACAGTTTCATCAATTCCTTCTTCCATAGACTCCTGCAAAATATTAATCTCTTCTCAGACAACGGAGATTTTCTCAATAAATTCATCAATATCGGGATTATATTTATAATTATCATAGCAATATTTAAGGATGGCAAAAAAATTTAGGTTTATAAACATCATCATCGAAAGCTTCATACCTTAAAAACAAAGATTCAATTTCATAAGCACCCTTTAAAGCAACAAATTCTTCTATTTGTTCCACATGATAATAATCATGTCTACCATTGGCATAAGAAGCCAATGTTTCATTATCATTAAATTTGCATGAAAAGGGAAGGTGTGGAGCATTCATCCTAGAGAAACAAGTAAAATCATATCTCTGGCATAAATTCCAAGCATACAAATGCAAAATATCAATTTGATCCCATAATAGTTTCCCTTGTGCCAAGTGATAATCCCTAAAGTATTCACGTCAATCTAGCTAACATTACTCCCATTATCAAGTTGAATGGGGTTTTCTCGGGATTATCAAAGTAGTGCATAATATTTTTCACATAACGAGCATCGAGGGTTTTAGGAGGTTCCCCATCTCCATGAGTAGCAAGTACCACTACTTAGTGATAAAGCAAACAAGCACACACAAGAATATTCACCCCACGCTACTGCTCCGAGGCAACGGCGCCAGAAAATGGTCTTGATAACCCACAAGTATAGGGGATCGTCTGTAGCCTTCTTCGATAAATAAGAGTGTCGAACCCAATGAGGAGCTAAAGGCAGAACAAATATTCCCTCAAGTTCTATCGACCACCGATACAACTCTACGCACACTTGACGTTTGCTTTACCTAGAACAACTATGAAACTATTTTGCAATAATAAAACTACGAGTACTTTGCGAGAATAAAACTATGGATAAATTGCAAGGTAATAAAACTAGATAGGTTTTGTCAACAAGAAAGTCATTTGTCCCTAGGCAATCGATAACAAGTACCGGTAATCATTCTTGCAATTTTATATGAGGGAAAGGCATGAGCTAACATACTTTCTCTACTTGGATCATATGCACTTATGATTGGACCCCTAGCAAGAATCCACAACTACTAAAGATCATTAAGGTCGTGAAACCCAACCATAGCATTAAGTATCTAGTCCTCTTTATCCCATACGCAACAACCCACCTACTCGGGTTTAAGCTTCTGTCTCTCTCGCAACCCACCACAAGCAAATCATGAACGTATTGCAACACCCTACAGCAGGGACCCCTCACGTTTGCGCGAGACGGAGGGCACCGTAGGACAGCACCATAAATAAAATATTCAATCATACCAACCAAGATCATGATTAACCCACAGGATAAAACATATCTACCATAGATCACTGGGAAATAATATATGGAGTTGAGAACCATGTTTAAGTAGAGATTACAGTGGGGAGAAGGGGTGTTACGCCGCTACATAGAGAGGGAGAAAGTTGGTGTTGACGGCAGCAAGATTGTTGATGTACATCGCCGTCACGATCCTAGCCCCGGCGGCACTCCGGCGCCACCGGGAGAGAGGGGGAGAGAGCCCCCTCCTTCTTCTTCTTCTTCCTTGCCCCCTCCCCTAGATGGGAGGAGAGTTCCCCCTCTGGTCCATGGCCTCCATCGCGGCGGAGGGGCGGGAGCCCCTCCAGATTGGATCTCCCTCTCTGTTCTCTTTTGTTTCACGTTCCCCACATCTGGCCCTTCATAGTTTCTTAAATTCCCCGAGATCCGTAACTCCGATTGCGCTGAAATTTTTACACGATTTTTTTCCATAAATTATCTTTTTTGCGCTAGAAGAAGGGCCCAAACCACCTTACGAGGAGGTCATAAGACACCTGGGCGCGCCTGGCACCCCCTGGCGCGCCCTGGTGTATCTTAGGGGTTGTGGGCTCCCGTTTGCGTTGATTCCACCTCCCAAAAATCACACATATTCCAAAATAATTCTTCGTAAATTTTTATTGCGTTTGGACTTTGTTTGATATGGATTTTCTGCGAAACAAAAAACATGCAACAAACAGGAACTGGCACTGCGCACTGGATCAATATGTTAGTCCAAATAAATCATATAATATGTTGCCAAAAGTGTATAAAAGTTGTATAATATTGGCATGAAACAATCAAAAATTATAGATACGACGGAGACGTATCAATGCCATAACACAAAGAGAAAGAAGAACAAAACCAATGGTGAGGATTTTGATGAGTCCATATCATGTGATTATTTTGCTAATATTTTTGTGCCTACTCGGTAGGCTTCATGGATTTTTATCGCGTTCGCGCACTTCTTCTTGTCATTTTCCTCAGGTAAAGCTTTTTAAACCAAATATTATTATACATAAGAAATCTCATAAAATGGTAATGGAATCATGCAATTAAAGTGATAATCACCTACCATAAGAGAAAGAAGTATAATGGGCAAAGAAGCAGTCACCGCAGGAGATCCAAAGCAAAAGACGACGTTCCATACGACCGCACCCGCCCGTATGTGCGGTTGTATGGAGTGCCATCACTGCTGCCAGCTCAACTATATTTGCCTCGTGAAGACGGATCATGGATCGGATGCCTTGGAGACACCAGAAACTCATCCAGAAGCAGGAACCCTAGCCGCCGGTGATCCAGAGGGAGGAACCAGCAAGACGAGGTTGCTACCTCCACCATCCTCATCAGTAAGGCTTCAACACCATCCGACTATCATCATGATCACCCACCTTCTCCCCTATTGTAATATCAAGAACCCTAGAGGAAGAACTTGTGTATTACATGTGCGATTCATTCATGATTTCCATCTTCGGTGGTGTGATGTCCGTTGCCTTCACGTGTGAGTAGTTCTTTTAGTTCTTGGGTACATGGAGGAACCCTAATGTGCGATAGATCGATTGATATTAGGGTTTGGTATCCTCTTTGCATGTTTATGTTAATAATCTTCTTGATGTTGGGTGAAGTCGACCATCCAACGTATGCCAATTTTGGATGGAAGGTTACTACTGTTGGCGAACCGATTGGTTGGCAAGGTGGGTGAGTGGCAGACCCCATTTCCCTTCGTAGCGGATTGTTGCAACATGGGGTAAAACAGAAACCACCTTGGCTACATTCATGGGGACATCTTTCCCCTTAATTACCGTTTGATAACCATAGTGGGGAAGAACGGTGGTGGAGTATGTGATACGGAGCTGCCGCGTGTATGCACGTATCTGAACCGGCTTTGCCCACAAAGAGAAATATGTAAAAGTGGCTTAGGAATCTGAAGTAGCATTGTGTTTAGGCACCGCTATAGATGCACACTAGTGGGGATTCCGTACTCCCTGGTAACGCTTTAATCCTATCTTTCTCCAGCTCTTTAAATCACTATTCTAGTAATTTGCTTTCACTTATTTACCTTTGCACCTTCAACATTATGTTTCCTTCACGGTACCACTGCTTTGGAGAACTAACAACTTGCAAACGCTCTATTCACATCATTGGAGAGATGAAAAGATTGATTCATGTGCTCCCTGTGGGAGCATTATTTGTCAAGCACGGAACCTAAATAAGCTAGGCTCAACTAAGTGCACCAGCAACTTATGCTAAGCAATATAAACAACTAAGTGATAGAAAGATATATAACATGAAACACTATTGCTATCACACAAAAAAGGGCATAACTAAAGGGCGCGGGTAAGTGATAACTGATGTCTACTACGCAACTTGTTCTTGTAGACAAATGATAGAAATGAACCTATAACCATGCAGCGGAAGGTAGACTACACTAGACAAGCCATAGTCAAGTATTCAATGAAGTGAGAGCATGAAGACTAATAGCAGCTAGGCAGTATGGATCAGGATGGAAGATAGTATGAAACCAATCTGAACAAATAGTTACACAGTGAAGACAAATGGACAATGCAAACAGGCAATGGCTTCACAAGGACCAACTATAAATAAAGATATGGGAAGGATAGAACCAGTGGCTTGTTGAAGACAATGATTTGTTGGACCAGTTCCAGTTGCTGTGACAACTGTACGTCTGGTTAGGGAGGCTGAGATTTAACTCAGAAGACCGTGTCTTCACCTTATTCCCCTTGAGCTAAGGACACCCAGTCCTCGCATAATCACTCTGGTAAGTCTTCAAGGTAGACTTCCAAACCTTCACAGACTTCATTCACCGGCGATCCACAATGACTCTTGAATGCTCAGAACACGACGCCTAACCGGCTGGAGGATTCACAGTCCTCAAGTGTAACAAGTCTTCAGATCACACAGACAGGAAGACTTCAGTGATGCCTAACGCTCTTTGGCTCTGGGTGTTTAGGGCTTTGTCCTCACAAGGATTTCTCTCTCAAAGGCTTCGAGGTGGGTTGCTCTCAAACGACAAAAGCCGTGCACTAACTTTGAGCAGCCACCAACTTATGGTGTAGGGGGTGGGCTATTTATAGCCACTAGGCAACCCGACCTGATTTGTCCGAAATGACCCTGGGTCACTAAGGAACTGACACGTGTTCCAACGATCAGATTTCAAACACACGCGGCAACTTTACTTGGGATACAAGTAAAGCTGACTCATCCAGCTCTGGATAAGATTTGCTCTCATTGTCTACGCTCGAAAACATATGATTTTGGTTAAGCATCACTTCAGTCACTCTGACTTTGTTCACTGGGACCCCACTTAATAGTACGGAGGTTCCTATGACTCAACAAAGAAGAAAAGGAAACAATGAAACAACTAAGTCTTCGCGCTCCATAGTCTTCACACGATGTCTTCTCTTGTCATAGTCTTCAATGTGAATATCTTCACATACCACCTTTGTCTTCAATGTCTTCATACATTTTTAGGGGTCATCTCCGGTAGGTAAACCGAATCAATGAGGGACTACTACCTGTGTTATCCTACAATTCTCACAAACACATTAGTCCCTCAACCAGGTTTGTCGTCAATACTCCAAAACCAAATAGGGGTGGCACTAGATGCACTTACAGTTGGGCCTCCAAGCACAGAGTTTGGTAGGACAATAACAATTTTCCCTCAAGTGGACGACCTAAGGTTTATCAATCCGCGAGAGGTGTAGGATGAAGATGGTCTCTCTCAAACAACCGTGCAACCAAATAATAAAAAGTCTCTTGTATCCCCAACACACCCAATACAATAGGAAATTGTACAAGTGCACTAGTTCGGCGAAGAGATGGTGATAAAAGTATAATATGGATGGTAGAAATATATTTTATAATCTGAATAAATAAAAACAGCAAGGTAGCAAATAGTAAAAGGGCACAAAACGGTATTGCAATGCTTGAAAATGAGGCCTAGGGTCCGTACTTTCGCTAGTGCAATCCTCAACGTGCAATGAAGAATCACTCCAAAGTTCCTATCTAGCGGAGAACATAAGAAGAAATTGTTTGTAGGGTACGAAACCACCTCGAAGCTATTCTTTCCGATCGATCTATCCAAGAGTTCATACTAAAATAACACCAAATAATTTCAGATTCATATACTCAATCCAGCACAAGGAACCTCAAAGAGTGCCCCAAGATTTCTACCGGAGAAACAAAGACAAGAACGTGCATCAACCCTATGCGTAGATTACCCCAATGTCACCTTCGGAATCCGTGAGTTGAGTGCCAAAACACATATCAAGTGAATCAATATGATCCCCCATAGTCACCACGGGTATTCATAGAAAGACATACATCAAGTGTTCTCAAACCCATAAAAGTATTCAATCTGATAAAATGAAATCTCAAAGGGAAAACTCAATTCACAACAAGATAGAGAGGGGAAAACACCATATGATCTGACTATATTAACAAAGCCCGCGATACATCAAGATCGTGACATCTCAAGTACATGAGAGAGAGAGATTAAACACATAGCTACTGGTACAAACCCTCAGCCCCGAGGGTGGACTACTCCCTCCTCATCATGGTGGCCATTGGGATGATGAAGACGGCCACCGGTGATGATTTCCCCCTCCGACAAAGTGCCGGAACGGGGTCTAGATTGGTTTTCAGTGGCTACAGAGCCTTGCGGCGGCAGAACTTCTGATCTAGGTTAACCCCAAGGGTTTTTGGAATATTTGGGAATTTATAGGGCAAAGAGGTGGTCTGGGGGGCACCCGAGGTGGGCACAACTCACCAGGGCGCGCCTGGTCCTCCAGGCGCGCCCTGGTGGGTTGTGCTCCCCTCGGAGCAGCCCCAGGTGCTTCTTCGGCCCACTGGATGTCTTCTGAAAAAATCCACAAAAATTTTCGCTGTGTTTGGATCCAGTTTGGTATTGATTTCCTGCGATGTAAAAAACATGAAAAAACAGCAACTAGCACTTGGCACTATGTCAATAGGTTAGTACCAAAAACTGATATAAAATGACTATAAAATGATTATAAAACATCCAAGAATGATAATATAACAGCATGGAACAATAAAAAATTATAGATACGTTGGAGACGTATCAACATCCCCAAGCTTAATTCATGCTCGTCCTCGGGTAGGTAAATGATAGAAAAAGAATTTTTGATGTGGAATGCTGCCTAACATGGCATCTCATATTCTTTTGCTTGTAGCATGTACATTTGGACTTTTATATGGTTCGAAGCAATAGTCTAGTTTTGACATGAGATTTAAATACTCAAGCATATCAACAAGCAACCATGTCTTTCAAAATATCAACGCTAAAATAAGTTATCCCTAGCCCATCATGATCAATCATTGATCCATTCATGAAACACACTTGCATATTAGCTACACCCAATGCTCAAGTACGATCATAGTGCCCCTTAGTTGGTTCTTTATAAGAGAAGATGCAGACTCAAATTAAAAATAAAAATTGCATAAAGTAAAAGAAAGGCCCTTCACGGAGGGAAGTGGGGATTTGTAGAGGTGCCAGAGCTCAAAGCTAAAATTGAGAGATAAAAACATTTTGAGAGGCATACTTTTCCCACCAACGAAAACGACTTAGAGTTCCCCACACTTTCCATACTAGATATACCATAGGCGGTTCCCAACCAGAAAATAAAGTTTATTCCTTTTTCCACCATACTTTCACTTTCCATGACTAGCCGTATCCACGGGTGCCTTCCATACCAACACTTTTCAAGGAATTTATTATTTGACAACATAAAGTAAATTCATTTTTCATTTCGGGATTGGGCATCCCTAATACCTTTGTCGTAATATCGTGCAATCACAAGTGAATAAACGCTCATCTTGAGAATAACACATCTAGCATGGAAAATATCGGCCACCCCTCACCACCTTGCGAGCGGTACGAGCACACAAAAGAGAAACTTATTTTGAAAATTAGAGATGGCACATACAAATTTTCTTAGAACAACAAAAGAATATCGCATATAGGTAGGTATAGTGGACTCATGTGGCAAAACAGGTTTAAAGGATTTTGGATGCACAAGTAGTGATCATACTTAGTGCAACGTGAAGGCTAGCAAAAGATTAAGAAGCGACCAACCAAGAAACGAATAATCTCATAAGCGAGCATTGAGCATAACTAACACCGAATAATGCACCACAAGTAGGATGTAATTTCATTGCTCAACTATTGACTTTCGTGCTTGCATAGGGAATCACAAACCTTAACACCAATATTCTTACTAGAGCATAATTACTCATCAACATGACTCACATATCACATCATCATATCTCAAAACTATTACAAGGAATCAAGTTTATTTTGTCCAATGATCTTCATGATAGTTTTTATTATATCCTTGTTGGATATCTATCACTTTGGAACTAATTTTCATGTGTTGTTTTTGATAAGCTCAAACAAATATAAGTGAAGATCATGAGCATAACATTTCTTACTGTCAAATTAATTAAAATGAAGCAAGAGAGAATTTCTTGAAAATTTTACTAACTCTCAAATAAATCTAAGTTAAGCAAGGGAGCATTTCTTCAAAAATACTAAAGCACACCATGCTCAAAAATATATAAGTGAAGCACTAGAGCAAATGACAAGCTACTCCAAAAAAGATATAAGTGAAGATCAAGCAAGTAGTTATGTAAATGGGTAGCTATTTGAGGACTCTCTCTTATTTAAAACTTTCATATCTAAGTATTTTATTAAAACAACAAGAAAAATTAAAATAAAATGGCATTTCAAGGATAACACAATTCATGTGAAGAAGCAAAAACTTAGGCTCAACCGATACTAACCGATAATTGTTGATGAAGAAATGTGGGATGCCTACCGGGGCATCCCCAAGCTTAGATGCTTGAAACTTCTTGAAATATTATCTTGGGATGCCTTGGGAATCCCCAAGCTTGAGATTTTGTGTCTCCTTATTTCCTTTTATGTCACGGTTCCCTAAATCTTAAAAACTTCATCCACACAAAACTCAACAAGAACTCGTGAGATAAGTTAGTATAAACCAATGCAAAAACCTTATCACTCTCTACTGTAGCAAATCACTAAAATTATTATTCAAAATTGCATACTAAATGCCTTTGCATATTTAATGCTCCTATCCGCAAATAGAATCATTAAACAAGCAAACATAACAGCAATATGCCAAAATAGTACAGTCTGTAAAGAATGCAAGAGTATCAATACATCTCTAACTCCAAAAATTATGAAAATTGACCACACTGTAGAAAACTTATCAGAGCTTATTCTGCAAAAAGTTTCAACATTTTATCACATTCTAGATTTTCTAGAGAATTTTTACAACAGCGATAAACTTTCTGTTTTGAAACAGCAACATATAGACTTGCAAAATAAGCATGGCAAAGGCTATCCTTGGCATTTTTATTGAAAAGAAAGATGAAAAACGTTATTATAAATAACATCAAGCAAATCCTAACAAAATAAAATGATGCTCCAAGTAAAACTCATATCATGTGGCGAATGAAAACATAGCTCCAAGTGAGGTTACCGGTAATGTTGGAGACGAAAGAGGGGATGCCTTCCGGGGCATCCCCAAGCTTAGTTGCTTGGATATTCCTTAAATAACATTTATTTAAAACTTAGGGTCTTAAATATTACCTTAAATAGTTCATCCCCACTATGTTATGTCTCTTGACATGCAAGCTATCCAACTCAGCCACCTTGCCACATCAGCAATTACTCTCATTTATCTTCACATGCCAGCTTGCCACATCAGCAAATTTTTCAATAAATCGGGTTGAACCGAATCGAGCCTGTTTTTTTCTAGAAGTCGAAGCGAGCCTATTTCATCTTCCGTAACCTACAAGTTGGTGTGTAAACCCGACTAAGAGAAGTCCAAGAGACCGTAAAAAAGGCCCAAGAGAAGCCGATCAGTCGACCTCTTCCTATATCTTTCTTCTGTGTGTGTCCTTGCAGAAGAACGGGCGACACCATTAACCACCACCCACACACCATCGGTGCCTTGCAGTCAACCGCCCCGGTATTCTTCCAAATAGCAATCCCCTCGCACAAACTAAGGTAGACCCAACTAGATCTGGTGCAAGTACGTCGCCGCCTCCGGCCGTCCAGGATGGGAGTTTCAGTTTTTGTCGTCAGGCTCGCAGGTTGCTGTCCTCCACGGTTCCAAGCATGCCTGCTAGATCTGTCGCCGAGAGGTGCAACGCACACATTGCAATCACTTCGCCACCTTGCAGCCTTAATGCGCCAACCTCGGACACCTCAACGATGATCTGCACCACCGCTTGATGTTCAGAAGCGCTGCCGCCGCCTCTCGGTGACTTCCCCTGCGCCCACTAAATTCCCCCTTCAGACATCATGTTGGTGTCTGCACCTTTGGTCCAAAATTGTGTCATGTTGGGTAGGTCCTACAGGTTAATCCACTGTTACCTCTTGCATTTTTTATCTAAAAAACACATGTATTGTATCATAGTTATAATTGCTGACGCATACCAATATGATTATTTCACTGCTGTTGCAGATTCCTTCTCTTTTTCATGAAGTTGGCCGGGGACTTTTGCTACATGGCAACTTTCATTTGGAGTATAAAAGATATAAATCAGTGTATCTGATGCCATACCACTCATGTTTCGGCACCGTTCAGACAAACTTTGAGATCTATATTTCCATCTCAACATATCAAAACATGGATTACATATTAAAAGTGCATTCGTCTTCTGTCATTCAACACAATGTGTGGGTATATCATTGAGAAGCTAGAAAATTACTTCATCTCTTCACTATAGTTCATGGTAAGATATGTTTTGTTTTCTTGTATGAAAATTCATAGTTCGAACACTGTTTTTATATTTGCAGTTGTGATCATTATGTTAGGATCTCGTGTTTCTTATGCTTTGTTACTCATCGTTGTTAAAAAAATCAATCATGAACACCCAATTCAATGTTGTTTTCCAGCGGTGGTGTAAGTCGTTCTTAATCCATTGCAACATTTGATCAGTTTTCTTATTTGTCTCCATGTAATTAGCCACTTGACTATGATCATGCACATATCATTTGATAATTCAGCAATTCTAAATCTATAGAAGGCTAATGAGATTTAAGTTGCTAGCCATAAGTACTACTTCCATGGTGAAGTACCTCCTGCATTGCAGAGTTCTTTTTAATGAATGGCATTGCAAATCATATTCTTCTGATTTTACATCTATAATGCTTTGTCCATTCCCTATTATTTTGACCTCCACAGTAATCGTTGCCACCTAAATCTGGCAAATAATCACCAGTTATGTATGGTTCAATATTTGTGCGTCACAAGATGTAAAGGGTTCATTCACTGAACTTTGTTTCTTATTCATATGGTCATTTCTATCAAATGCCCATTATTTCATTTTTCTTGATGGTGTAGACTCATTGAATTATTATTTTCTCTTAATTTTCTTCTGGAAACAACCCCCAATTTGCTCGAGGAATAGTGAAGTGGGTGCTCTAACCTTCACCTTTCCTTTTCTTCAAAATGATCTAAGTGCCATCAGCTTTGTGAGCATGTTTGTTTCTGTTTATTACTCCCACTCTTACAATTTATGCCCTTTCACTTGTGGTCTGCCAAGGATTCTTTTGTGTAATCTCTCATGGCAGTATTCTTTTTCTAATTGTAGAAAACAAAAGTGGGTTATGTTCCTACCCCGTTCTGCTACTTGGTACATCTGTCTTTTTTATCTCCCATGTCATGACTTCATGTGATCAATACTTTGTCGGGAGTAGCAATCCATCTATTGCTATTTTGTATAACTACAAGCTTCCTTATTATAATCATGAGCTCTGTCCCCTGACATCTATTGTTACTAATCCGGCAGGGCTCCTGATTCCATGGTGTGCCTTAGTATTTGGCGGGCATAGTAAAGGTGAGGGCTCTCCTGCTCAAACAAGTGGGAGTGAATACCTACACTTTTTCCCACACTGAAAGATTGCAAACAGCTGATGAACACCTTTTAAGGTCCAATTCATTTCAATTATCCTTGGAAATCTTTTGCCAGCTCAAGCACTCATGCCGAGGAATATAGCTGTATTTTTCTTGGATTTTTAATTTGCCTTGCATTGCTGATGGAGAAAGGCATCCAAATTATTGGAGCAATAGAGATAGTTAAACATCAGGAAATAAGCTATTTGCTATGGAAAATGTCATTTTGACACTGGTGCACGTCGGTCCTAAACAAATGATTTTAACCCCTTTGTGCGACGACATTTGGAACCGTCGCCAAGTGAGTGTGGGCAATAGGGGGGTCCTTCCCACACGACCCAGAAACCGTCGGGGATAAGGAGCCTTGATGCATACAGTTGTCCCTATATAACCATTTCTGATATCTCAAATATCCCAAACGCTTCATCCTTGATACTCGTTTGTGCTCGCATTGCCATCGCAGTTGGAGTTTTGTGGTTCTGCCTAAAACCAGGCAGATTCCAGGCATGGGATTTTTCCAGGCAGATTCTAGGCACGGGAGTTTTACGGTGCCTGGCACATCACAAACAGATCATGATTATAAACCGTGTATGATAGGTAGACAATCACACACATTTAGTTTTCCCGCACCGTATGTGATAGCGTCTGACATCACACACGCTTTGCAAACGGCAATTGTGTGCATGCTTGCACACGTTTCCTCTCTGTGAACCATCTCGGATTATGGTGTATATCGCAAACGTTTGTGTTTTACCAACCGTGTGTGCCATAATGACCTGCACAACATAATTTCGCCCTAATTTAATTGCTGCTATTTAAAATTGTACCTAGTTTAAACTTGAAAGTAGGCTATAGCTTTATTCATATCCATCAGGTTCAAACAACCAATGCATTATTCGATTCACAAGTACATATGTTTAAGAATTACATAAGCACCAAATAAAGAATGATGTACCAGGGTTCTATACTTGTACTATTACATATGGTAAAGAAAGAGGCGACAGGACTCTAGTCCAACCCCTTGTGATGGTCGGCCGCCAATCATGTAGTTTGAGAGGTAATCTTGAGTAAACTGCTTCAGGATCCAGTGCAAAAGAAAAAAGCTTCAAATATTGTCATCTAACACAACTCATTACGGGCAATAAAAAGAAGGCTACAGGGTTCTTACTTATCATCCTGCAGTTCACTGTTGTCTTGCATAAAGTGTAAACAAATAGTTCTATCGACATCTTTTGACCCATTTTAATAACAATCTTTATCAGTTTCCTCACTTGATGCTGGTTCGTGAATATCTCATTGCCCCATACGTAGAAAGGGTCGAAGTGTGGATCTTTGGTAATGATATATGTACCTATAAAAGCACCAAGTTAATATTAGAAGCTAAACAAAAATTGAAAAATGATGTAGTAAAACACTCCATCCATCCCATTATATAGGATTTTATTACATGTATATCTAGACATCATCAGAACATTAAGGTAACACTTTTCCTTCTTGCTATGTAGCCTGGGATTGCATATTTAGTCATTCAGTACAATGCATGTTGCTAAACAACAATTGAAAAACGAAAAGGTATGTTAACTGCAATATCCTTAACAACAACCAAATATCATAATTCATAGTGGTATTGTTGAAACTCTTATTGATGAAATTGAACTGCACGGCAAATAGTTGCACATATAGAGCATCACATTGTGAAGAACTGAAATAAACAAGTCATAAGGACATCTCTAGGCGATCCTTAAAAAGTTAAAGGACTAAAACCCTTAGTGGATATATATATATATACTCCAGCAATTTTTGGCCTTTTCTAGTTGATCCCCTAAACTTAAGGTTGTAAACTTCGATTTGATCAAGTTCAAAGAAGGTTCAACCAAAAGTAGCATGCATTCAAACATAAACATAGATAGTTTTGCATAATCGAACATAAAACATAAATTTAAACTAAGCTAAACTACTTTCGGTCAAAGTAGAGGTCAAGCCAATCCTTCCTCGTCATGTACGGTGTGCCGCGAGCCGGGTCCGGGCCAGTACCGTCTTTGGGGTCGTTGGGGAAGGCACTCCTCCACTCGTCGACGTCGATCTCCTTGTCCTCAGGGCCCACCTAGATGCCCTCCACGCTGCTGTCCCCGCCGCCTTCGACCTCGTCATCAGAGGAGAGCGTGATAACCTCATCGCCGTCCTCGCCGCCTTCGACCTCGTCATCGGAGGAGAGCACGATAACCTCGCCGCCCTCCGCGCCGGCAAAGATTGCCCGCTCCGCCTCCACGAGCTCCGAGTGCTGCCGGCGGAGCTCTTGCATGTAGGCCTCGTCGGCAGCCTCGGCCTTGAGGCGCTCCCATGCCTCGCGGTCCTCCTGCGCCATAGCCGAGCTCACCACCCTGGCTCCGTCGGAACGAGGTCGACCGGACATGTGCCGAGGGGGAAATTGAGCCTAGCCGCCGCATCGTGGTAGCGTACCTGCCAGCGGTCATACTCCATGGCCGCGAACTCGGCCGTGTGGAAGCTACCGAGCCACTGACGGGTGTGGGTCTCTCGATTTGTAATCTCGGCTAGCCATGTCCCCCACCGTCGCTGCGTGACCCTGAGGTAGGACTTCGTCGGCTTCCGGGTCTGGGGGAGGACTGGGAAGTCCTCAAACTGGCGTAGGGGCGCGGCGGCAGGCAGATCGGGGGACCGGTGATGGTAGATCGGGCCCGCGGAGGACAATGGGGACACCTGGGCGACCACCTCGCCGGCATCGGGTGAAAAGGCCACGATAAACCTCCTTTTGGCCATTGGCTCCTTGTGCTCCCTGGCACACAGGCAAAGGTTGAGTATGGAGGCGCCGGCGATGGCGGCGACCTACCAATGGTTTCGAGGGTTGTGTGTGTCTGTGTGAGCGGAGGTTGTGTTTGAGGAAATACTGCGGCAACTGAAAATTTTACTAGGCGGGAGTAACAAGGCGGGGCTACTGAAAATTTGGATCAAGGGCGAGCGTATATTTTTGAGATTGCGAGGGATGCAAAGGCGGGAGTAAAATGTCGGGGCTACTAAAAATTTGAATCAAGGGACTGAAGCAGAGCGGGAGTAACAGACACTGCACACGGTCCGCACATACTAATCGTGTGCTATCAAACATTAAAATCTTCCAGGCGGTAGATATTTTTGAGATTGCAAGGGATGCAGAGGCGGGAGTTTTTGGGGAGCGAGTTAGTGTGCTTGACACGCTGGTTGTGGACTGTAGCCGATGCACCTTCTTGCGTAAGCCATAGGCGTACAATACACCGACGGTGCTCCAAGATATTATGTACTACATCTCACACGGTTGGTGATAATAAATTGTGTGGGATCTACTTGATTTGAATTACAAAATGGGGTCACAGCGGCAATGGACGTTGTTTGAATTGCTAGACCTTTTATCTGCAGTGAACATGCAACTATATGTGTGTCGTAAAAGAATTGGAATTATTCAGGGTTCGTTTGGACATTTTATACATTAAACTGGGTTTCTAGCCATTTCAGGTGCACAATTCAAAATTAAACTACATGCACATGCTCCGGTGCATACAAATTGGTTGAAAAATCAAATCTGTGTCCTTCAGTGCATGCTTAGGTCCCATGCAAGAAATGGGAATGAATTTTTTGGGGTTCGTTTGGCCTTTTTTATACATTAACTGGGTTTTCTAGGCATTTTATGTGCATAATTCAAATTTGAACTACAAACACATGCTCCAATGCACTAAAGTTGGTTGAAAAATCACATGTGTGTCCTTGGGTGAATTTCTAGGTCCCATGCAAGAGATGGGAATGAATTTCAAACACCCGGGCACTGTTGATTGTCGGAAAAACGTTGAGATACCTGGTTTTAAAATTCTAGTAAATCCAAAACTCGTCTGAAATTCATGAAACTTGGCATGCTATCATGGAACAGCATCAACATGCCGTGGTGAAAATTTTGTCCCATTTGGGGCAGGTTTGGGTATAAGCTTCTCACAAACCAGAGCTTCTCACAACAAGCATGATGGTTTCGATTGGGAATGTACCACCTTTGGGTACGGGATGATATTCATTGCCTCTTATTGCTTTCAAAAAAATTCTAGTGCCAACATAGAACAACAGGGAACGTACAGGAGTGTTGTGTTTGATCTTGGAATTTTTCGGGGTTTGTTTGGCCTTTTTTATACATTAACTGGGTTTTCCAGGCATTTTATGTGCATAATTCAAATTTGAACTACAAGCACATGCTCCAATGCACTACGGTTGGTTGAAAAACTCGTCTGAAATTCATGAAACTTGGCATGCTATCATGGAGTGGCATCAACATGCCGTGGTAAAAAATTGTCCCATTTAGGGAAGGTTCGGGTATAAGCTTCTCACAAGCCAGGGCTTCTCACAACAAGCATGATGGTTTCGATAGGGAACGTACCACCTTTGGGGATGGGACGATATCCGTTCCCTCTTATTGCTTTCAAAAAATTTCTAGTGTCAACATAGAAAAACAGGAGTGTTGTGTTTAATCTTGGAATTTTTCGGGGTTTGTTTGGCCTTTTTTATACAGTAACTGGGTTCTCTAGGCATTTTATGTGCATAATTCAAATTTGAACTAGAAGCACATGCTCCAATGCACTAAAGTTGGTTGAAAAATCACATGTGTGTCCTTGGGTGAATTTCTAGGTCCCATGCAAGAGATGGGAATGAAATTCAAACACCAGGGCACTGTTGATTGCCGGCAAAATGTTGAGATACCTGGTTTTTAAATTCTAGTAAATCCAAAACTCGTCTGAAATTCATGAAACTTGGCATGCTATCATGGAGCGGCATCAACATGCTGTGGTAAATTTTTTGTCCCATTTGGGGCAGGTTCGGGTATAAACTTCTCACAAACCAGAGCTTCTCACAACAAGCATGATGGTTTCGATAGGGAACGTCTCACCTTTGGGGACGAAACCATATCCATTGCTTGTTATTGCTTTCAAAAATTTTCTAGTGTCAACATAGAACAACTGGAGTGTTGTGTCAATTTTTGTGATTTTTCCGGGTTCCTTTGGACATTTTTATGCATTAACTGGGTTTTATAGGCATTTTATGTGCATAATTCAAATTTGAACTACAAGCACATGCTCCAATGCACTACGGTTGGTTGAAAAATCTAATCTGCGTCCTTGGGTGAATTTCTAGGTCCCACGCAAGAGATGGGAATGAAATTCAAACACCGGGGCACTGTTGATTGCTGGCAAAACATCGAGATGCCTGGTTTTTAAATTCTAGTAAATCCAAAACTCGTCTGAAATTCATGAAACTTGGCATGCTATCATGGAGCGGAATCAACATGCCATGTTAAAAAATTTGTCCCATTTGGGGCAGGTTCGGGTATATGCTTCTCACAACAAGCATGATGGTTTCGGTAGGGAACGTCCCACCTTTGGGGAAGAAACGATATCCAGTGCCTCTTATTGCTTTCAAAAGATTTCTCATGTCAACATAGAACAACAGGAGTGTTGTGTCAATTTTTGGGATTTTTCAGGGTTCGTTTGGACATTTTTATGCATTAACTGAGTTTTCAATGCATTTATGTGCATAATTCAAATTTGAACTACATGCACATGCTCCAACGCATATAAATTGGTTGAAAAATCAAATTTGTGTCCTTGGGTGCTTGCTTAGGTCCCATGCAAGAAATGGGAATGAATTTCAAACACCATGGCCCTGTTGATTGCCGGCAAAACATCGAGATGCCTAGTTTTTAAATTCTAGTAAATCCAAAACTCGTCTAAAATTCATGAAACTTGGCATGCTATCATGGAATGGCACCCAACATGCTGTGGCATTTTTCGTGTCCATTTTGGGAGAAGGCCCACTCGAATAATGACAGCCAACAAAGGCATTTTGAAAAAATAGCTGCCACTTTAATATCTCAAACGTTTGTATAATTCAAACCGTGTGCGTTCTGTTAACCATTCATGTGACGCCACGTGTCTTGGTTTTAATGGATGTAGGAGGTGCCGTACGGACAACTGCTTGACCTTGACTAAACGGGAGGCGTGCGAGCGCAGTCCGATGCGCAGGCTGACCGAGAGGCGTGCAAGTTGTCCTCCAATGCGCAAGCTCATTAGGAAGCGTGCGAGTTGTGCGTTGCGTAGGCTCACCGGGAAAGGGGGCCCTTTGACTTCCATGGCCGCCTGCCTTCCTCTCCATTAATGGTGCCCGAGCCGCTATTTAATACGGTCGGCCTTACTGTTCGCCTCCCATTCCCCTCCCCCCGCATACCTCCACCAACGCCATGGCGCAGAATGATCATCTGCCACTATTCTTCAAGTTTGGTGAAGTCGACTCCGAGCCGGAGGAGATAGAAAATAAGGAGGAATGGGGGCCTCATGGACATGGCCCAGAACAAGCTGGCCGCGGTGGTTTCTGTCCCCGCTCTCGCTCCCAGCTCCCATCCCCGCGCCCGTGCCAGCGACCATCCCCGTAGCATTGACGGGCTGGTCGCCGAGCACTATCGTAGAGCTGGAAGCCAAGGGCGTCAGCGAGGTCTCCACGGACCCGCGCGAGCTCGTGTACATGCCAGCGCCAGCGCCCATGCCCGTGCCCGTGCGCGCCCCTCCACCCACCATGGCGCCGGCCCCCGTGCGTTTGGTTGCACCCGCCGCGCCTGTGCCCCTACCCGTGTGCGCCCCTCCACCCACCGCGGAACCGGTCCCCGTGTGTTTGGCTGCACCCGCCGTGCCCATGCCCATACCCGTGCGCGTGCCCCCTCAGCAGCATGGGACGCTGTCGTTGACCGGTACCTCTCAGTGGCGCCAGTTGCCATCCTCCCGCGCCCCGCCCGTCGATCGCATGATGACATGATGTTTGATTTACAAGTGAAGAACATTTTGTGCTGCCTTGAAGACTTCAACAATGGCGCCCCGGAGGACGACAACAGCGGCGCGACACGCTGCCTCCACCGCCGCCGGAAATAGTTTTTTTGGGGTTTAATATTGTATCTCGAATTCTCGATCATATGAATATAAATTCACAGTGTGACTGAATGAAAGATATGGTTTGAACGAACTTGTGTTTTTCTCTCTTAATGTACAGACTTATCAAACGGTTTTCTTTTGAAAATAACGTCAATGGTTTTTAAATATAAAACACTCATCGCAAACATTTTAGTTAGAACACCCGTATGCAAACCGACAGCTTCCCCAGGAAGCCAAGGGAAAATGTGCCGAGCAGGATTTCTGCATCCCTTCAACGCAAACGGTTCTTTTGCATGACCCGTGTGCAACCACGTACAAACAATTGGGTAAGATTTGCATATCTTTCATTTTGGGTATGTTTCCATTTGTCAAACTGGAAAGATTGACATTTTTTTATCTAGTAACATTGCCATTTGTCAACCTTGTAACACTGCGATTTGTCAAAATATGCAGCTACAAATCACTAGCACTATCTAATTTTTGCAACTAAAATCACTAGCACTATTCATATGGACACCACTAGCAGGCGTGAGTTGATGG
The DNA here is from genome assembly GCF_056163025.1 of Triticum urartu. NCBI lineage: Eukaryota > Viridiplantae > Streptophyta > Magnoliopsida > Poales > Poaceae > Triticum > Triticum urartu. Next base: position 154,743,420 of record NC_141876.1, read on the forward strand.
ACGCATATGCAAATGTACCATTGATTACATACAACAAGTCATCAACCCACAACGACAACGAGGATACACGTTGGATTATAGATCATTTCAACAAAACATTCTATTAAAGTTTTTCTCACACAACAAATAACAAAGCGATGAAATGAACTTCAGCTCAACCACTCGTCAGCGTTGGAAACTCTTGCTTTGAACTAGAAGTGATTCTCTGGGAAGGGCCAGCTACTGTCAATCTCGAGACCAGCGTAGGACTGATCATCGAGGCTGAAGCGGCCTATGTTAGGACCCATATTGGGACGGTAGTGAAGCATAGTAATGTCCGAGGTATAGATATAGTTGCTTATCATAAATGGTAGTAACATTGTGTCAATAGCAGTTGGATCGCCTTCCACCATCATTGGATAGTTTTGTCCAAGGAAGAGTGAGTTTCCTCCAAGACTTTCAATACTGAACCAGGGAGAAGGTGTTGGCGCTAGTACACTAGCATCCATCCCGAATACCCTGCAAAGGATGTTGGAATAGGTCCGGAGAGTGCGACCATGCGAGACAACAACTGCTTCCTTAGTAACACCAGCAGTGCCCTATATACAGACAAGAAGAGGTGATCCATCAGAATAAGTTGCCAGGCGCTGATACGTCTCCAACGTATCTATAATTTTTGATTGTTCCATGCTATTATATTATCAACCTTGGATGTTTTATATGCATTTATATGGTATTTTATATGATTTTTGGGACTAACCTATTAACCTAGAGCCCAGTGCCAGTTTTCTGTTTTTTCCTTGTTTTTGAGTTCTACAGAAAAGGAAGACCAAACGGAGTCCAATTGACGTGCCAATTTTTGATGATTTTTATGGACCAAAAGAAGCCCCCGGAGTAAAATAGTTGGGCCAGAAGAGTCCCGAGCCTTCCACGAGATAGGAGGGCGAGCCCACGGGGTAGGGCACGCCCTCCACCCTCGTGGACGACTCGGGGACCTTCATGACTTGTTCCCGACGCCAAAAATTCCTATAAATACTGAAACCTCTAGAAAATAACCTAGATCAGGAGTTCCGCTGCCGCAAGCCTCCATAGCCACCAAAAACCATCTAGACCCATTCCAGCACCCTTCCGGAGGGGGGAATCCCTCTCCGGTGGCCATCTTCATCATCCCGGCGCTCTCCATAACAAGGAAGGAGCAGTTCACCCTCGGGGCTGAGGGTATGTACCAGTAGCTATGTGTTTGATCTCTCTCTCTCTCTCTCTCTCGTGTTCTTGATTCAGAACGATCTTGATGTATCGTGAGCTTTGCTATTATAGTCGGATCTTATGATGTTTCTCCCCCTCTACTCTCTTGTAATGGATTGAGTTTTCCCTTTGAAGTTATCTTATCGGATTGAGTCTTTAAGGATTTGAGAACACTTGATGTATGTCTTGCATGTGCTTATCTGTGGTGACAACGGGATATCACGTGATCCACTTGATGTATGTTTTGGTGATCAACTTGCGAGTTCCGTGACCTCGTGAACTTATGCATAGGGGTTGGCACACATTTTCGTCTTGACTCTCCGGTAGAAACTTTGGGGCACTCTTTGAAGTTCTTTGTGTTGGTTGAATAGATGAATCCGAGATTGTGTGATGCATATCGTATAATCATACCCACAGATACTTGAGGTGACATTGGCGTATCTAGGTGACATTAGGGTTTTGGTTGATTTGTGTCTTAAGGTGTTATTCTAGTACGAACTCTAGGATAGATCAAATGGAAAGAATAGCTTCGTGTTATTTTACTACGGACCCTTGAATAGATCGATAAAAAAGGATAACTTTGAGGTGGTTTCATACCCTACAATAATCTCTTCGTTTGTTCTCCGCTATTAGTGACTTTAGAGTGACTCTTTGTTGCATGTTGAGGGATAGTTATATGATCCAATTATGTTATTATTGTTGAGAGAACTTGCACTAGTGAAAGTATGAACCCTAGGCCTTGTTTCCTAGCATTGCAATACCATTTACGCTCACTTTTATCATTAGTTACCTTGCTGTTTTTATATTTTCAGATTACAAAAACCTATATCTACCATCCATATTGCACTTGTATCACCATCTCTTCGCCGAACTAGTGCACCTATACAATTTACCATTGTATTGGGTGTGTTGGGGACACAAGAGACTCTTTGTTATTTGGTTGCAGGGTTGCTTGAGAGAGACCATCTTCATCCTATGCCTCCCACTGATTGATAAACCTTAGGTCATCCACTTGAGGGAAATTTGCTACTGTCCTACAAACCTCTGCACTTGGAGGCCCAACTACATCTACAAGAAGAAGGTTGTGTAGTAGACATCAAGCTCTTTTCTGGCGCTGTTGCCGGGGAGGTTAGCGCTTGAAGGTATATCTTTAGATCCTGCAATCGAATCTTTTAGTTTCTTGTTTTATCACTAGTTTAGTTTATAAAAGAAAATTAAAAATGGAATTGAGGATACCTCATATGCTTCATCTTTTTAATGTCTTCCATGAAAATAAGGATTCCAATAATTGTGCCAAAGTGTTAGAAGAAGAATGCATTAGAATGTTTGGCACTAAATCTTTGGATGATGAGCATGATTGCAATGTTGTTATTAGGAATTCTTTGAATATCTATGATGCCAATGATATGCAAAGCCACAAGCTTGGGGATGCTATGTTTGTTGAAGATGATATTTTTTGTCCCCCAAGTTTTGATGAGAAAATTTATTTTGATGATAGCATGCCTCCTATTTATGATGATTATATTGATGAAAGTGGGTTTGGAAGAGTGTCAACTTTAGGAAGTAATGATCCCACTATTTTGGAGGGTGTTGAATCTTATTATGATAATTATGAAAGTGGGTTTGGAGAGGTCATGACTTTAGTTAATGTTAATCCCACTATTTTGGAAGAGTGTCAACTTTGCATACTTGTAGATAATGAAAAGAATTCTTTATGTGATGGTTATATTGTTGAATTCATTCATGATGCTACTTAAAATTATTATGAGAGAGGAACATATGCTTCTATGTATCTCAATAATACCAAGTTTCCTCTCTACATGTTGAAAACCTTAAAGTTATCCTGGTTTTACCTTCCTATGCAAGTTGATTCTTGTTCCCACAAGTTGTTTTCTCACAAAATCCCAATTCATAGGAAGTGGGTTAGACTTAAATGTTCTAGTCATATTCTTCATGATGCTCTCTTTATGTTTCAATTCTTATCTTTTATGAGAGCATCATTGAAATTATCATGCCTAGCTAGGGGCGTTAAATGATAGCGCTTGTTGGGAGGCAACCCAATTTTATTTTTGTTCTTTGCTTTTTGTTCCTGTTTAGTAATAAATAATTCATCTAGCCTCTATTTAGATGTGGTTTTATGTTTTAATTAGTGTGTGTGCCAATTAGAACCTTTGGGAAGACTTGGGTGAAGTCTTTGTGATCTTGCTGTAAAAAGCAGAAACTTTAGCGCTCACGAGATTAGCTGCCATTTTTTTACTCGAGAGTGTGGTTAGGTTGATTCTTTTTGCAGATGATTAATAGAAAAATTCCTCACGTACACAAATTTATTTCAGAATTTTTGGGGTTACAGAAGTATTCTAAACCTACAGATTATTACAGACTCTTCTATTTTTGACAGATTCTGTTTTCTATGTGTTGTTTGCTTATTTTGGTGAATCTATGAGTAGTATCGGAGGGTATGAACCATAGAGAAGTTGGAATACAGTAGATACTACAGAAATATAAATAAAGAATGAGTTCACAACAGTACCAAAAGTGGTGATTTATTTTCTTATACTAACGGAGCTTATGAGTTTTCTGTTGAGTTTTGTGTTGTGAAGTTTTCAAGTTTTGGGTAAAGATTCGATGGACTATGGAATAAGGAGTGGCAAGAGCCTAAGCTTGGGGATGCCCAAGGCACCCCAAGGTAATATTCAAGTACAACCAAGAGCCTAAGCTTGGGGATGCCCCGGATGGCATCCCCTCTTTCGTCTTCGTTCATCGGTAACTTTACTTGAGGCTATATTTTTATTCACCACATGATATGTGTTTTGCTTGGAGCATCATTTTATTTTATTTTGTTTTGCTTGATGTTTGAATAAAATACCAAGATCTGAAATTATTAAATTTTAGAGAGTCTTCACATAGTTGCATAATTATTCGACTACTCATTGATCTTCACTTATATCTTTCGGAGTAGTTTGTCATTTGCTCTAGTGCTTCACTTAGATCCTTTTAGAGCACAGCTGTGGATTTATTTTGAAGAAATAGATGAACTCTCATGCTCCACTTATATTATTTTGAGATTCTTTAGAACAGCATGGTAGTTTGCTTTGGTTATGAAACTATTCCTAATATGATGGGCATCCAAGAGGTGTATAATAAAAAATTTCATATAAGTGCATTGAATACTGTGAGAAGTTTGATACTTGATAATTGTTTTGAGATATAAAGATGGTGATATTTAGAGTCATGCTAGTTGAGTAATTGTGAATTTGAGAAATACTTGTGTTGAAGTTTGCAAGTCCCGTAGCATGCACGTATGGTAACCGTTGTGTAACAAATTTGAAACATGAGGTGTTCTTTGATTGTCATCCTTATGAGTGGCGGTCGGGTACGAGCGATGGTCTTTTCCTACGAATCTATCCCCCTAGGAGCATGCGCGTAATGCTTGGTTTTTGATGACTTGTATATTTTTACAATAAGTATGTGAGTTCTTTATGACTAATGTTGAGTCCATGGATTATACGCACTCTCACCCTTCCATCATTGCTAGCCTCTTCGGTACCGTGGATTGCCCTTTCTCACCTCGAGAGTTGGTGCAAACTTCGCCGGTGCATCCAAACCTCGTGATATGATACACTCTATCACACATAAACCTCCTTATATGTTCCTCAAAACAGCCACCATACCTACCTATTATGGCATTTCCATAGCCATTCTGAGATATATTGTCATGCAACTTTCCATCGTTACGTCCTTTTAGAGGAAGTTCCAACAGTCCCAAATGGCCAATTATTTCATTGAAAATAAACATATCATTTATATCGCCCCCGGGGAGATTCCTATTATCAATGGAACGGATGAAGTTGAAGTCCCCCATCAACATCCACATCTGATCCGGATCAATGTCCAAGTTGTAAATCCAGGAAACAAACTCATCGCGCAACTCACCCTGACATGGACCGTACACATTAACCAGAAACCATTGCTCATTATTATGAACCGAGGTAAATTGTATAACGATAGCGTAGGGTTTGACTTCGAGCAGGGTGCCACAGAACACATCAGATCGCCACGCTGTTAAAACACCCCCAGAGGCTCCACTAGAGGGAGACTCAGCGAATTGATCAAACCCATGAGGACAAATGCTTTTCATGATTGAACGCGAGCAAGAGGATAGCTTAGTTTCTTGCAAACAAAGCACTGAACACTGACTCTCTGTCACTTTCTCCCTGACAGAGCGCTGCCTAGCATCCGAATTCAGACCGCGAACATTCCAACATAAAACTTTCCAACTACGCGTTGTAACACGATTCATGAATAACCATTGCATAGAGTAGCAAGAAGAGCATGGCACATAATGTCATACCATCCAAAATAAAGTAAAGTTCAGAACCCCAATGTGCCACATCCCAGACGGACTCAGTTCAACAGAAAAAAAGACAAGCATAACAGGCGCCCTCGGCCTCGACATAGAAGATAACATAAATACTAAGCAGAAGATGCAGACGAGTCCTCATGTGGATTAGCCATAAGCTTGTCCACCAATAGAAGCAAAGGATCAATCTCTAGCACCGCGCGCACAGCTTGGAGAACATGAAGTGGGGTGTGTGGTGGTGCAGTAGGCAGAGCATCTTCAGAATCATCCGCAAAAGTGGGCTGGGCCTTGTCCTCCATGGGCTTTGCACGGGGGCGCTTCTTAGATGGCTGTAGAGAAAGCTGCTCAAAAACCATGTTTTTGTAGCCATCCAACTTTGTCGCGCTCCGAGTGCAACGCCTTAGTGACGTATCAACAACAGGAGCCTTCTTCTTCTCTCTCCGCTTACGCGCAGAGGATTGTTCCACAGAGAAAACCAAAGGTGATGATTGAACCGATACAGGAACAACAGAACTATCAGACCCAACTTCTTCAGAAACAGAATCTGAAACAGCCGACAGCGCCTCAAATAAAGCTCTGGCCACCGGGCGCTTCACCATGACAGGTTTTCTGACAGCAGGAACCATAGGCAGAGAAGCAGCCAAACAAGAAATCATCCTTGATTCGTCAAAAGCAATGGACCACGACCTCTTGGAGTAAATGATTGTGCCCATCGGCTTGAAGAAGATAGACCTTGGCACTTCCTTAACTGAGAAATCGAACATAAGGTTCTAGAAAGACCTTTTCCAAACCATCTTTGGGGGAAGAGGAGGTCCAGCCACAATGCGTGCCATGCCAATAAAGATTTCTTGCTGCTGAATCACAGGAGGATGGTAGGGCACAATGGCAAGCTGATTCTCCTCAAAGACAGGGTGCTGAAGTTCTAGAAGTGGTAAATCATGCTGTTGTTGGATTTCAACTTCTTGTTCTTGTTGCTCTACAGAAGCAGATCCTTCGGGCTGATCAATCACTATTGAAACTTGATCCTGTTCGGGAGCAGCAGGGTGTGGGGCCTGCTCATTCCCAGCTTCATCTCCCCACATGGCATTGCCCCAACTAGGCACTTCATCATTCACCGGTGGAGGAGGTGGAGCGACAGGTGCATCATTCCAACCCAACATTGGGTATGGTGGTAAGACAAATATCAAATTATCCGGAACCAGATTACCAGGCAAAGGGTGAGGGTTTCCATCCAAGGGCACAGGGTCTTCGTCATTTGGCATCTGGTCTGCAAAATCCGCGCCAAGAAGATAGCAAGCAGCAGTCCAAGACACTTGAGCACCTCCATACTCCGCATAATCACCAAACACAACATCTCTTGGAACCAACAGGACAGGCCTCTTCTGGAACAGTTGGGACTGGGTTTTTACTTCTGCAAGTTGGATTAACATTTATCCCATGACCCAACTGACCCCTTTGGCCAAGACTGCATCTGATCATGTTCCTTGTCTGGTGACCATCAGTACAGCAATTCCAAAAGCACATATCTTCAGGTTTGAAAACTTTTGGATCCATCAGGCTGGTTTCATGGAGTGTGTTCAGGAGGTTGGGACTCGTCCCCCTCGTAAGACCCATATTTCGGCAATAATTGTTGACAAACTACAGGCGTTGAGGTTTGCATTGAAGAAATGGCAGAAAGGTTTATCACATATTAAAAGGTTAATTGAGAAGTGTAACTGGGTAATTCTTTGGTTGGACAATCTTGAGGATAAGAGATCTCTGTCCAGGCCTGAGTTTAATTTCAGGAAAATCACAAAATTGCACCATGAACATCTGCTTCACATGCAATATCTGTACTGGAGGGAGAGATATACAATTAGGTACATCAAAGTGGGAGAGGAAAACTCTAAATTCTTCCAGGCCATGGCAACTGAGAGATATAGAAAAAACTCTATTGCTAGCTTATTGCTGTCTGATGGATCAGTAACGTCAAACCATGAGGAAATGGCCAAAGAATTCTTGTCATCCTTCAAAAGCAGAATGGGGACAGTTAAGTCAATTTCTTTGGATGAAAACATATTGTCTCTAATACCTAGGGTCTAGGGTTTGGAGGTTCTCACAAAACCATTTGAATTAAAAGAAATTGAGCAGGTTATTAAGGACTTGCCTATTGATAAGGCCCCTGGACCTAATGGCTTTAATGGGATTTTTTTTTAAAGTGTTGGCATATAATTTCTGCTGATTTTATATAGCTGGTTAAGGAGTTTCATGCTGGAACAATGCAGTTAGAAAATTTGAATGATGCATACATTACCCTGATTCCAAAGAAGCAGACACCTGAGTGTGTGGGAGACTTTAGGCCAATTTCACTAACCTCTGTTGGTCTGAAGTTCCTTACAAAGCTTGCTGCTAACAGATTCCAACAGGAGATCACCAAATGTGTGCATAAAAATCAATATGGTTTCATAAAATCGAGAACAATCCAGGATTGTCTTGCTTGGACCTTTGAGTATATCCATCAGTGCAATCAGTCTAAAAGGCCCATCCTTTTGCTTAAGTTAGACTTTGAAAATGCTTTTGATTCTATCCAGCATGAGGCTATCATAAAGATTTTAATTGCAAAAGGTTTTGATGAACGATGGATTATTTGGATTAAGCAGTTGTTGTCTTCTGGCACTTCTTCTGTCCTTCTGAATGGAGTTCCTGGTAATCACTTTAAATGCAAATGTGGAGTCAAGCAAGGGGACCCAATTTCTCCTTTGCTCTTTGTTATTGCGGCTGATCTCTTGCGGACATTGATTAATAATCTTCTTCACCAAGGTTTAATAAGCAGGCCTCTGCCTACCCATGATCCTGATTCCCAGTGGTCCAATATGCTGATGACACACTGCTTTTCTTAAATGCTGATAAAGATCAATTGGGGGCTCTGAAATCAGTTTTGCATTCCTTCTCACAGGCAACTGGACTTCAGATTAATTTCCATAAATCCTCCATGTATCCCATTAATGTAAGTGATCAGGATGCTTCTGACCTTGCTGCCTATGTTGGTTGCAAATTAGGCAATATGCCTTTTACTTATCTGGGTCTGTCAGTGGGGACCACCAGGCCCAAAATTGTGGACCTTCTTCCCCTTGTGGATTGTATGGAGAGAAGATTGACAGCAAGTTCTTGGTTCTTGCCTCAAGGGAGCAGATTGCAATTAGTTAATTCTGTCATTTCTTCATTGCCTATCTTCTTCCTTTGCAATTTGTCAATTCCTCAGGGTATTTTGAAACAATTGGAAAGAATCCAGAGGCAGTGTTTATGGAGGAAATATGGTCAGGAAAGGGGACATTCACTGGTGGCTTGGCCACTTGTTTGCAGGCCTAAGTCGAAGGGGGGCTTGGAATCTTAAACCTTGGTTTGCAGAATGATGCTCTCCTACTAAAACATCTCAATAAATTTTATAACAAGATGGATGTGCCCTGGGTGCAGTTAGTTTGGGACTCTTACTATTTTGAAAGGATTCCACATGATACTGTTCTTTGTGGCTCTTTTTGGTGGAGAGATGTCTGTAAGTTGATGGATAATTTCAGGGCAGTTACTTCGGTTGATGTTCATAGTGGAGATACGGTGCAGTTCTGGTCTGACTATTGGCAAATTGGAAACAGTTCTGTCCCTCTGCAAGATCAATTTCCTAGGCTATATTCTTTTTGTCTCCACAAAAATCTCTCAGTCAAGGAAGTCTTTGAGGCCAGTAGTTTCCAGGACCTTTTTTACTTGCCTCTTACTGAACAAGCTTTTCAGGAACTACAACAGCTTTCCTCTTTAATGGGGTCTTTCCATTTGGACAGTAACTCCCATGACCATTGGGGATGGAGGCATGGCAAGAAATCAGAATATACTGCAAAAAGGTTTTATGATTTTGTCTATCAGCCAATGGTATCAAACCCCATTCTGGGGTGGATATGGAAAAGTTGTTGTACTATGTCGATCAAGATGTTTGCTTGGCTTGTTATAATGGACAGGGTTAACACCAAGGACATGATTCAGAGGAGGCATTAGAGGATTAATGAAGGACCAGAATGTGTTCTTTGCCCGACTGGAATACTGGAGGACAGAAATAACCTCTATTTCCAGTGCAATTTTAGTGTTCGCGTGAGGAACTATCTGCAAATTGAATGGAAAGATTGTGATGATATGGTGGAAATTGCTTGTCATGCTAGGAAGTATTTCAACAAGCCTTTCTTTGGGGAGGTGGTTTTCACGACCTGGTGGAATATTTGGAAGATCAGGAATGATAGAGCTTTCAGGAACATTCAACCATCTTTCAGGGCATGGAGGAATGGCTTCATTCATGATCTTACTCTGCTCTCTCATCGAATCAAACGGAAATATAGAGACGCCCTTCTTAAGTGGATTGATTTTCTTCCTCCTTGAGGAGAGTTGCTTCTTTGTTTCTTTGTAATTAATAGGTATAGTGCACCCCTTCTCTGTATAGCCTTCTTTAGAGCCTTCCCTCTTTTCTTTTATTCTTTTATTTCTTTCCTCATCTTGAGGAAACCCTGTATGCCTTTTGCTTTATTAATAAAATGATGTGGGGTGCAAGCCCTGCAGTCTTCATGGTCAAAAAAAAACTTTCCATCATTACATTTATTATGACATGCTTCATCATTGTCATATTGCCATGCATGATCATGTAGTTGACATCATATTTGTAGCAAATCCACCATGCATAATTTCATACATGTCACTCTTGATTCACTTCCCATCCCAGTACACCGCCGAAGGCACTCATATAGAGTCATATTTTGTTCTAGTATCGAGTTGTAATCATTGAGTTGTAAATAAATAGAAGTGTGATGATCATCATTAAGAGAGCCAAATAAATAAAAAAGAAAAAAAAAGAAAGGCCAAATAAAAAAGGAAGACCCCCAAAAAATAAAAGGGACAATGCTACTATCCTTTTTTCCACACTTGTGCTTCAAAGTAGTACCATGATCTTCATGATAGAGAGTCTCTTATGTTGTCACTTTCATATACTAGTGGGAATTTTTCATTATAGAACTTGGCTTGTATATTCCAACAATGGGCTTCCTCAAATGCCCTAGCTCTTCGTGAGCAAGCAAGTTGGATGCACACCCACTTAGTTTCTTTTGTTGAGCTTTCATACATTTATAGCTCTAGTGCATCCGTTGCATGGCAATCCCTACTCCTCGCATTGACATCAATTGATGGGCATCTCCATAGCCCGTTGATTAGCTGCGTCAATGTGAGACTTTCTCCTTTTTTGTCTTCTCCACACAACCCCCATCATTATATTATATTCCACCCATAGTGCTATGTCCATGGCTCACGCTGATGTATTGTGTGGAAGTTGAAAAAAGTTTGAGATTAGTAAAGTATGAAACAATTTCTTGGCTTGTCATCGGGGTTGTGCATGATGGGAGCATTTTTGTGTGACGAAAATGAAGCATAGCCAAACTATATGATTTTGTAGGGATAAACTTTCTTTGGCCATGTTATTTTGAGAAGACATGACTGCTTAGTTAGTATGCTTGAAGTATTATTATTTTTATGTCAATATTAAACTTTTGTCTTGAATCTTATGGATCTGAATATTCTTGCCACAATAAATAGAACTACATGGATAAATAGGTTAGGTAGCATTCCACATCAAAAATTTTGTTTTTATCATTTACCTACTCGAGGACGAGCAGGAATTAAGCTTGGGGATGCTTGATACGTCTCCAACGTATCTATAATTTTTGATTGTTCCATGCTATTATATTATCAACCTGCGATGTTTTATATGCATTTATATGGTATTTTATATGATTTTTGGGACTAACCTATTAACCTAGAGCCCAGTGCCAATTTCTATTTTTTCTTCTTATTTTTGAGTTTTACGGAAAAGGAATACCAAACAGAGTCCAATTGACGTGCCAATTTTTGATGATTTTTTATGGATCAAAAGAATCCCTCGGAGTAAGATAGTTGGGCCAGAAGAGTCCCGAGCCATCCACGATATAGGAGGGCGAGCCTAGGGGGTAGGGCATGCCCTCCACCCTCGTGGACAACTCGGGGACCTCCCTGACTTTTTCCCGATGCCAAAAATTCCTATAAATACTGAAACCTCCAGAAAATAACCTAGATCAGGAGTTCCACCGCCGCAAGCCTCCGTAGCCACCGAAAACCAATCTAGACCCGCTCCGGCACCCTGCCGGAGGGGGGAATCCCTGTCCGGTGGCCATCTTCATCATCCCGGCGCTCTCCATGACGAGGAGGGAGTAGTTCACCCTCGGGGCTGAGGGTATGTACCAGTAGCTATGTGTTTTATCTCTCTCTCTCTCGTGTTCTTGATTCGGAACGATCTTGATGTATCACGAGCTTTGCTATTATAGTTGGATCTTACGATGTTTCTCCCCCTCTACTCTCTTGTAATGGATTGAGTTTTCCCTTTGAAGTTACCTTATCGGATTGAGTCTTTAAGGATTTGAGAACACTTGATGTATGTCTTGCATGTGCTTATCTGTGGTGACAATGGGATATCACGTGATCCACTTGATGTATGTTTTGGTGATCAACTTGCGAGTTCCGTGACCTCATGAACTTATGCATAGGGGTTGGCACACATTTTCGTCTTGACTCTCCGGTAGAAACTTTGGGGCACTCTTTGAAGTTCCTTGTGTTGGTTGAATAGATGAATCTGAGATTGTGTGATGCATATCATATAATCATACCCACGGATACTTGAGGTGACATTGGAGTATCTAGGTGACATTAGGGTTTTGATTGATTTGTGTCTTAAGGTGTTATTCTAGTACTAACTCTAGGATAGATCGAACGGAAAGAATAGCTTCGTGTTATTTTACTACAGACTCTTGAATAGATCGATCAGAAATGATAACTTTGAGGTGGTTTCGTACCCTACAATAATCTCTTCGTTTGTTCTCCGCTATTAGTGACTTTGGAGTGACTCTTTCTTGCATGTTGAGGGATAGTTATATGATCCAATTATGTTATTATTGTTGAGAGAACTTGCACTAGTGAAAGTATGAACCCTAGGCCTTGTTTCCTAGCATTGCAATACCATTTACGCTCACTTTTATCATTAGTTACCTTGCTGTTTTTATTTTTTCAGATTACAAAAACCTATATCTACCATCCATATTGCACTTGTATCGCCATCTCTTCGCCGAACTAGTGCACCTATACAATTTACCATTGTATTGGATGTGTTGGGGACACAAGAGACTCTTTGTTATTTGGTTGCAGGGTTGCTTGAGAGAGACCATCTTCATCCTACGCCTCCCACGGATTGATAAACCTTAGGTCTTCCACTTGAGGGAAATTTGCTACTGTCCTACAAACCTCTACACTTGGAGGCCCAACAATGTCTATAAGAAGAAGGTCGTGTAGTAGACATCAGGCGCCACTGAGTATATGGGTCCTGCTCATCCTCATGCTCGTGATCATCAGCATCGTCATCTCCCCCTTGGTTATAAATTTTTTCAAGTATAGATGGTGGAATGTTCACATGACCTTGGAAACACAAGAAGGTTAATTAGTAAAGGGAAACTAGCTAGCCCGCATGCATGTGGATGAAACAATTATAATTACGGTGGAAGACAAACGTACCGAAAGCATCAGGATTCCATGCAAAAATAGTGCCACGAGTGGTGGCAGCAAACACAAGACCCTCGTATTGAATTGCATCATAGTACTCATCCATGTACAAAAATTGATTTTTGAGCAATATCCATCGAGGCGTGGAAGTAAGGATGGCAACAAGCTTGTCAAAGATAGCAACAACTTCATAGTTCGTGTAATCCCAAGAGCGGTTCGGAACTCGACAAATTGCTATCTTCCATAGACGATAGTCAGCATGATCGTATTTGAACTCACGTAGAATACCGGTGTACTCAACCTCTGGGCAGTCGTCTGAGATTTTTGGAAGTGGAACCCGGTGACGAGTGTACACATTCACAAGTTCCCACTTGCAGTTGTACCTAATATAAACAACCCAATCTCCATTTTGCGCCTCCCCAAGCCTTGCCCTCAAGTGATGGCATCCTAACATCATACGTATCATTATCAAGCGGCATCAACTTACATAAGGCGAGGCTTCACTCGTCCCCGCGCCAGTCAGTAGGGTCACGGTGAAGAAGATAGGGGAGATCAAACCGCTCCTGGACCCTTGGGTTCCTTGTGATGATGTTATTAGTTGAGTCGAGAATGGTCTTGAACGAACCTGCCATGCTAACCGAGGTGATGACGTCGCACCGATCAATGAGTTCCTCCACCGCGTCATCATTCAGATCGGGGAAAGAATAACGGGGTCATTTCCGACCTGTTCCCTCCATGGAGAAGACGATTGAAGAATGGCAGAAGGAAGCGTGAAGGCAAATGGAGGAGGGAGGAAGAGCTAGCATGCGACAGCAGTTCTAAATTGAGAGGGAAAGGCGAAGAGTCGATGGACGGTTGCCACGGTACACGAAGAGGCACCCGGGGAGCGAAAGGTTGCCGCAGAGGTCACACACTAACGACAAGGGCCGAGTGAACCGCATGCTTATATCGCACACACCTTGATCTGGCTGACCGTTTCTTTTGTGTTGCCTAATCACAAACAGTTCATCCGAGTGAACCGTATGTTGTATATCGCACACACCTTCATCTGGCTGCCCGGTTCTTTTGTGTTTCCTAATCACAAACAGTTCATCCGAGTGAACCGTATGCTGTGTATCGCACACGCCTTCATCTGGCTGCCCGTTTCTTTTGTTCATGCTCATCGCAAATAGTTAATTGAACCGAACCGTATGCCCTTCATCGCACACGCAACTAAAATCTGAACCGTGTTTGATGCATCCGTCATCGCAAATGTTTTATACATTTTTGACGATTTTCATACACCACCGTTTGTGATTATTGCATCGCACACAGTTTCTCGAAGGGTCTCTGATCATAGTGCTGCGTTAGCAGCATCCTGCAGTAGTGTGAGATCCGGTGCATTTGGAAAGTATGCAACGGCCAAGTCTTTGATACTCCCTCCGTTCCTAAATATAGCCTTTTTAGAGATTCTAATACAGACTACATACGAAGCAAAAAAAGGAATCTACACTATAAAATGCGTCTATATACATCCTCTCTAAAAGGTCTTATATTTAGAAAGAGGGAGTAATGTACTTCCAAATTTTGATTTATAAATAATTCCCGTTGTTAGCACCTGCACATAGAACTGAATAGAGGAGAGTGAAAGGTAAATTGCATTTTTGCCTCGAACTTCCGTGTGACCTAAAGAGTACTCTAATCATCAAAATTATCATTTTATGTAGTCATCAATGTTCATTTTGTTTATCATACATCCCCGCAGCAACGCGCGGGGAATCATATAGTTATTGCAATTCCTACAAGCATAAGTTCCTCCCTCATAATAATTTTCAGTAGCATCAAGAAGAAATTCAAAAATATAACTATCACATAAAGCATTCTTTTCATGACCCACATGCATAAAAACTTCATTACTCTCCACATAAGCAAATTTCTTCTCATCAATAGTAGTGGGAGCAAACTCAACAAAATAGCTATCATGTGATTGAAAATTAAAATCATGATGAAAAGTTTCATGGTTATCATTATTAAATATAGCATACATGTCATCACCATAATCATCATATATAGCAACTTTGTTATCATAGTCAATTGAAGCCTCATCCAAAATGGTGGATTCATCACTAAATAAAGTCATGACTGATACGTATCCAACGTATCTATAATTTTTTATTGTTCCATGCTATTATATTATCTGTTTTGGATGTTTAATGGGCTTTAATATGCTCTTTTATATTATTTTTGGGACTAACCTATTAACCGGAGGCCCGGTGCCAGTTTCTGTTTTTTTGCCTATTTTAGTGTTTCGCAGAAAAGGAATACCAAACGGAATCCAAATGGAATGAAACCTTCATGACGATCTTTCTTGGACCGAAAGCAAACCAGGAGACTTGGAGTGGAAGTCCGGAACTTCGTGAGGCGGCCACAAGATAGGAGGGCGCGCCCCCACCCTCGTGGGCCCCACGGAGCTCCACCGACGTACTTTTTTGCCTATATATACTCTTATACCCTAGAAACATCAGGGGGAGCCACGAAGCCACTTTTCCACCGCCGCAACCTTCTGTACCCGTGAGATCCCATCTGGGGCCCTTTTCCGGCGATCTGCCGGAGGGGGAATCGATCACAAAGGGCTTCTACATCAACACCATAGCCTCTCCGATGAAGCGTGAGTAGTTTACCACAGACCTTCGGGTCCATAGTTATTAGCTAGATGGCTTCTTCTCTCTCTTTGATCTTCAATACAAAGTTCTCCTCGATGTTCTTGGAGATCTATTCGATGTAATACTCTTTTGCGGTGTGTTTGCCGAGATCCGATGAATTGTGGGTTTATGAACTTGATTATCTATGAATATTATTCTCTGAATTTTTATATGCATGATTTGATATCTTTGCAAGTCTCTTCGAATTATCATTTTAGTTTGGCCTACTAGATTGATCTTTCTTGCAATGGGAGAAGTGCTTAGCTTTGGGTTCAATCTTGCAGTGTCCTTTCCCAGTGACAGTAGGGGAAGCAAGGCATGTATTGTATTGTTGCCATCAAGGATAAAAAGATGAGGTTTATGTCATATTGCTTGAGTTTATCCCTCTACATCATGTCATCTTGCGTAATGCATTACTCTCTTCTTATGAACTTAATACTCTAGATGCATGCTGGATAGCGGTTGATGTGTGGAATAATAGTAGTAGATGCAGAATCATTTTGATCTACTTGACACGGACGTGATGCCTATATTCATGACGCCTTAGATATCTTCATAACTATGCACTTTTCTATCAATTGCTCGGCAGTAATTTGTTCACCCACCATAATACATGCTATCATGAGAGAAGCCACTAGTGAAACCTATGGCCCCGTGTCTCTTTCTTATTACATTGCATCTCTTTAATTATCGCATCTTGTTTACTAATTTGCAATCTTTACTTTCCAATCTATACAACAAAATACCAAAAATATTTATCTTATTATCTCTATCAGATCTCACTTTCGCAAGTCACCGTGAAGGGATTGACAACCCCTTTATCGCGTTGGTTGCGAGGTTCTTGATTGTTTGTGCAGGTACTAGGTGACTTGCGTGTTGTCTCCTACTGGATTGATACCTTGGTTCTCAAAAACTGAGGGAAATACTTACGCTACTTTGCTGCATCACCCTTTCCTCTTCAAGGGAAAACCAACGCATGCTCAAGAGGTAGCAAGAAGGATTTCTGGCGCCTTTGCCGGGGATATCTATGCCAAGTCAAGACATACCAAGTACCCATCATAAACTCTTCTCCCTCGCATTACATTATTTGCCATTCGCCTCTCGTTTTCCTCTCCCCCACTTCACCTTTGCCGTTTTATTCGCCCCTTTTCCGTTCACCTCTTTTTGCTTGCTTCTTGTTTGCTTGTGTGTTGGATTGATTGTTTGTCACGATGGCTCAAGATAATACTAAATTGTGTGACTTTTCCAATACCAACAACAATGATTTTATTAGCACTCCGATTGCTCCTACTACTGATGCCGAATCTTGTGAAATTAATACCGCTTTGTTGAATCTCGTTATGAAAGATCAATTTTCTGGCCTTCCCAGTGAAGATGCCGCTACCCATCTAAACAACTTTGTTGATTTGTGTGATATGCAAAAGAAGAAATATGTGGATAATGATATTATCAAATTGAAGCTATTTCCTTTTTCTCTTAGAGATCATGCTAAAACTTGGTTGTCTTCTTTGCCTAAAAATAGTATTGACTCATGGAATAAGTGCAAAGATGCTTTTATCTCTAAGTATTTTCCTCCCGCTAAGATCATCTCTCCTAGGAACGATATTATGAATTTTAAGCAACTTGATCATGAGCATGTTGCACAAGCTTTGGAGAGGATGAAATTAATGATTCGTAATTTCCCTACACATGGTTTGAATTTGTGGATGATTATACAAATTTTTTATGCCGGATTGAATTTTTCTTCTAGAAACCTTTTAGATTCGGCTACGGGAGGCACCTTTATGGAAATCACTTTAGGAGAAGCTACTAAACTCCTAGACAATATTATGGTTAATTATTCTCAATGGCACACCGAAAGATCCACTAGTAAAAAAGTTCATGCGATTGAAGATATTAATGTTTTGAGTGGAAAGATGGATGAACTTATGAAATTGGTTGCTAGTAAGAGTGTTTCTTCCGATCCTAATGATATGCCTTTGTCCACTTTGATTGAGAATAATAATGAATCTATGGACGTGAATTTTTTTGGTAGGAACAATTTTGGTAACAACGCGTATAGAGGAAACTTTAATTCTAGGCCATTTCCTAGTAATTCCTCTAATAATTATGGTAATTCCTACAACAACTCTTATGGAAGTTTTAATAAGATTCCCTCTGGTTTTGAGACTAGCATTAAAGAGTTTATGAATTCGCAAAAGAATTTCATTGCCTTGGTTGAAGAAAAATTGCTTAAGATTGATGAGTTGTCTAGGAACGTGGATATAATTTCTCTTGATGTTGATTCTTTGAAACTTAGATCTATTCCACCTAAATATGACATTAATGAGTCTCTCAAAGCCATGAGAATTTCCATTGATGAGTGCAAATAAAGAACTGCTAGGATGCATGCTAAAAAGATTGCTTTGTGAAAGCGCGTTCTTCTAGTTTTCATGATAATAATGATGAAGATCTAAAAGTGATTGATGTGTCTCCTATTAAATCTTTGTTTTCCAATATGAATCTTGATAAATATGGGACTGGAGATGAGTCAACTTTAGCTAAAAGGCGTCCCAATGATTCAGAGTTTTTAAATCTTGATGGAAAAATTAATAAAAGTGGGATTGAAGAGGTCAAAACTTTACATAGCAATGAACCCACTATTTTGGATTTCAAGGAATTTAATTATGATAGTTGCTCTTTGATAGATTGTATTTCCTTGTTGCAATCCGTTTTAAATTCTCCTCATGTCTATGATCAAAATAAAGCTTTTACTAAACATATCATTGATGCTTTAATGCAATCCCATGAAGAAAAGCTTGAACTAGAAGTTTCTATCCCTAGAAAACTTTATGATGAGTGGGAACCTACTATTAAAATTAATATTAAAGATTATGAATGCTATGCTTTATGTGATTTGGGTGCTAGTGTTTCCACAATTCCAAAAACTTTGTGTGATGTGCTAGGTTTCCATGAATTTGATGATTGTTCCTTAAATTTGCACCTTGTGGATTCCACCATTAAGAAACCTATGGGAAGAATTAATGATGTTCTTATTGTTGCAAATAGGAATTATGTGCCCGTAGATTTCATTGTTCTTGATATAGATTGCAATCCTACATGTCCTATTATTCTTGGTAGACCTTTCCTTAGAACGATTGGTGCAATTATTAACATGAAAGAAGGAAATATTAGATTCCAATTTCCGTTAAGGAAAGGCATGGAACACATTACTAGGAAGAAAATTAAATTGCCTTATGAATCTATTATGAGAGCCACTTATGGATTGCATCCCAAAGATGACAATACCTAGATCTATTCTTGTTTTTATGCCTAGCTAGGGGCGTTAAACGAAAGTGCTTGTTGAGAGGCAACCCAATTTTATTTTTGTTCTTTACCTTTTGTTCCTATTTAGTAATAAATAATTTATCTATCCTCTGCTATTATTGTGTTTTTTAATTTTTAATTAGTGTTTGTGCCAAGTAAAGCCTTTAGGATCTTCTTGGGTGATTGTTGTTTGATCTTGCTGATAAAAACAGAAAGTATGCGCTCACGAGAATAATTTTCATTTTTTACTAGAGAGCGATAAAATACTAATTCCAACTGAAGTAGATCATTATACAAATTTTCCTAGTCGTCCAATTTTTTTTAGAATTTTTGGAGTTACAGAAGTATTTGAAACATCGAGATTGCTATAGATTGTTCTGTTTTTGACAGATTCCTGTTTTTCGCGTGTTATTTGCTTATTTTGATGCATCTATGGCTAGTATCGGGGTAGGTTTAACACCAATATAAATAATAATGAGTTAATTACAGTACCTTAAAGTGGTGGTTTATTTTCTTATACTAACGGAGCTCACGAGATTTTCTGTTGAGTTTTGTGTTGTGAAGTTTTCAAGTTTTTGGGTAAAGATCTGATGGATTTTGGAACAAGGAGTGGAAAGAGCCTAAGCTTGGGGATGCCCAAGGCACCCCAAGGTAAAATTCAATGACAACCAAAAGCCTAAGCTTGGGGATGCCCCGGAAGGCATCCCCTCTTTCGTCTTCGTCTATCGGTAACTTTACTTGAGGCTATATTTTTATTCACCACATGATATGTGTTTTTCTTGGAGTGTCTTGTATGATTTGAGTCTTTGCTTTTTATTTTACCACAATCATCCTTGCTGTACACACCTTTTGGGAGAGACACACATGAATCGGAATTTATTATAATACTCTATGTGCTTCACTTATATCTTTTGAGCTATACAATTTTGCTCTAGTGCTTCACCTATATCTGTTTAGAGCACGGTGGTGGTTTTATTTTATAGAAATTATTGATCTCTCATGCTTCACTTATATTATTTTGAGAGTCTTTTAGAACAGCATGGTTCTTTGGCTATAAAATTAGTCCTAATATGATGGGCATCCAAGATGGGTATAATAAAAACTTTCATATAAAGTGCGTTGAATAGTAGGAGAAGTTTGATACTTGATGATTGTTTTGAGACATGAGGATGGTGATATTAGAGTCATGCTAGTTGATTAGTTGTGAATTTGAGAAATACTTGTGTTGAGGTTTGCAAGTCTTGTAGCATGCACGTATGGTAACCGTTGTGTAACAAATTTAAAGCATGAGGTATTTCTTTGATTGTCTTCCTTATGAGTGGCGGTCGGGGACGAGTGATGGTCTTTTCCTACCAATCTATCCCCCTAGGAGCATGCACATAGTGCTTGGTTTTTGATGACTTGTAGATTTTTGCAATAAGTATGTGAGTTCTTTATGACTAATGTTGAGTCCATGGATTATACGCACTCTCACCCTTCCACCATTGCTAGCCTCTCCAGTACCGTGCAACTTTCGCCGGTACAATAAACCCACCATTTATGTTCCTCAAAACAGCAACCATACCTACCTATTATGGCATTTCCATAGCCATTCTGAGATATATTGCCATGCAACTTTCCACTGTTCCATTTATTATGACACGCTCCATCAATGTCATATTGCCTTGCATGATCATGTAGTTGACATCGTATTTGTGGCAAAGCCACCATTCATAATTTTTCATACATGTCACTCTTGATTCATTGCACATCTCGGTACATCACTGGAGGCACACATATAGAGTCATATTTTTGTTCTAAGTATCAAGTTCTAATCTTTGAGTTGTAAATGAATAGAAGTGTGATGATCATCATTATTAGAGCATTGTACCATGTGAGGAAATAAAAAAAGGCCAAATAAAAAAGGAGAAGTCCCAAAAAGGAGGAGAAAAGAAAAAAAATGAGAGAAAAAGAGAGAAGGGACAATGCTACTATCCTTTTTCCGCACTTGTGCTTCAAAGTAGCACCATGATCTTCATGATAGAGAGTCTCTCATTTTGTCACTTTCATATACTAGTGGGAAATTTTCATTATAGAACTTGGATTGTATATTCCAACGATGGGCTTTCACAAATGCCCCAGGTCTTCGTGAGCAAGCAAGTTGGATGCACACCCACTTAGTTTATTTTGTTGAGCTTTCATACATTTATAGCTCTAGTGCATCCGTTGCATGGCAATCCCTACTCACTCACATTGATATCTATTGATGGGCATCTCCATAGCCTATTGATATGCCTAGTTGATGTGAGACCATCTTCCTCCTTTTTGTCTTCTCCACAACCACCACTCTATTCCACCAATAGTGCTATGTCCATGGCTCACGCTCATGTATTGCGTGAAAGTTGGAAATTTTTGAGATTACTAAAGTATGAAACAATTGCTAGGCTTGTCATCGCGGTTGTGCATGATTTGAATATTTTGTGTGACGAAGATGGAGCATGACCAAACTATATGATTTTGTGGGGATGAACTTTCTTTGGCCATGTTATTTTGAGAGGACACAATTACTTTTTAGTATGCTTGAAGTATTATTATTTTTATGTCAATATTAAACTTTTGTCTTGAATCTTTCGGATCTGAACATTCATGCCGCAATAAATAAAATTACATAGATAAATATGTTAGGTAGCATTCCACATCAAAAATTCTGTTTTTATCATTTACCTACTCGAGGACGAGCAGGAATTAAGCTTGGGGATGCTTGATACGTCTCCAACATATCTATAATTTTGATTGTTCCATGATATTATATTATCTGTTTTGGATGTTTAATGGGCTTTAATATGCTCTTTTATATTATTTTTGGGACTAACCTATTAACCGGAGGCCCAGTGCCAGTGTCTGTTTTTTTGCCTATTTCAGTATTTCGCAGAAAAGGAATACCAAACGGAATCCAAACGGAATGAAACCTTCACGATGATCTTTCTTGGATCGAAAGCAAACCAGGAGACTTGGAGTGGAAGTCTGGACTCCATGAGGCGGCCACGAGATAGGAGGGCACGCCCAGGGGGGTAGGCACGCCCCCACCCTCATGGGCCCCATGGAGCTCCACTGACGTACTTCTTTCGCATATATATACTCTTATACCCTAGAAACATCAAGGGGAGCCACGAAACCACTTTTCCACTGCCGCAACCTTCTGTACCCGTGAGATCTCATCTGGGGGCCTTTTCTGGCGATCTGCCGGAGGGGGAATCGATCACAAAGGGCTTCTACATCAACACCATAGCCTCTCCAATGAAGCGTGAGTAGTTTACCACAGACCTTCGAGTCCATAGTTATTAGCTAGATGGCTTCGTGTCTCTCTTTGATCTTCAATACAAAGTTCTCCTCGATGTTCTTGGAGATTTATTCGATGTAATACTCTTTTGCGGTGTGTTTGCCGAGATTCGATGAATTTTGGGTTTATGAAATTGATTATCTATGAATATTATTTGGTTCTTCTCTGAATTCTTATATGCACGATTTGATATCTTTGCAAGTCTCTTAGAATTATCGGTTTAGTTTGGCCTACTAGATTGATCTTTCTTGCAATGGGAGAAGTGCTTAGCTTTGGGTTCAATCTTGTGGTGTCCTTTCCTAGTGACAGTAGGGGCAGCAAGGCACGTATTGTATTGTGTCCATCGAGGATAAAAAGATGGGTTTTATGTCATATTGCTTGAGTTTATCCCTCTACATCATGTCATCTTGCTTAATGCGTTGCTCTGTTCTTATGATCTTAATACTCTAGATGCATGTCGGATAGTGGTCGATGTGTGGAGTAATAGTAGTAGATGCAGAATCATTTCGATCTACTTGACACAGACGTGATGCCTATATTCGTGATCATTGCCTTAGATATCTTCATAACTATGCACTTTTCTATCAATTGCTCGGCAGTAATTTGTTCACCCACCGTAATACATGCTATCATGAGAGAAGCCACTAGTGAAACCTATGGCCCCCGGGTCTCTTTCTTATTATATTGCATCTCTTTTATTATCACATCTCGTTTACTATTTTACAATCTTTACTTTCCAATCTATACAACAAAATACCAAAAATATTTATCTTATTATCTCTATCAGATCTCACTTTCGCGAGTGACCGTGAAGGGATTGACAACCCCTTTATCGTGTTGGTTACGAGGTTCTTGATTGTTTGTGCAGGTACTAGGTGACTTGTGTGTTGTCTCCTACTGGATTGATACCTTGGTTCTCAAAAACTGAGGGAAATACTTACGCTACTTTGCTGCATCACCCTTTCCTCTTAAAGGGAAAACCAATGCATGCTCAAGAGGTAGCAATGACCTCTCCAAATCCATTTTCATCATTATAATCATCATAAATAGGAGGCATGCAATCATTATAACAAATTTGCACATCAAATCTTGGGGGACTAAAAATATCATCTTCATCAAACATAGAATCCCCAAGCTTATGGCTTTGCATATCATTAGCATCATGGATATTCAAAGAATTCATACTAACAACATTGCAATCATGCTCATCATTTATACCAAACATTATATTGAATTATTATTCTATAAATTGAGCACAATTTTCCATTTTCATGAAATACATTCTAAAGATGAATAATATGATGCAACCTCAATTCCATTTTTTTGTAGTTTTCTTTTACAAACCAAACTAGTGATAAAACAAGAAACTAAAAGATTCGATTGCAAGATCTAAAGATATACCTTCAAGCACTCACCTCCCCGACAACAACGCCAAAAAAGAGCTTGATGTCTACTATGCAACTTGTTCTTGTAGACTTATGTTGGGCCTCCAAGCGCAGAGTTTTATAGAACAGTAGCAATTTCCCCTCAAGTGGATGACCTAAGGTTTATCAATCCGTGGGATGTGTAGGATGAAGATGGTCTCTCTCAAACAACCCTGCAACCAAATAATAAAAAGTCTCTTGTGTCCCAAACACACCCAATACAATAGAAAATTGTATAGGCGCACTAGTTCGGCGAAGACATGGTGATAAAAGTATAATATGGATGATAGAAATATATTTTTATAATCTGAATAAATAAAAACAGCAAGGTAGCAAATAGTAAACGGGCACAAAGATGGTATTGCAATGCTTGAAAATGAGGCCTAGGGTCCGTACTTTCGCTAATGCAATCTCTCAACAATGCTAATATAATTGGATCATATAACCAACCCTCAACGTGCGATGAAGAATCACTCCAAAGTTCCTATCTAGCGGAGAACATAAGAAGAAATTCTTTGTAGGGTACGAAACCACCTTGAAGCTATTCTTTCCGATCGATCTATCCAAGAGTTCTTACTAAAATAACACCAAATAATTTCAGATTCATAATACTCAATCCAACACAAGGAACCTCAAAGAGTGCATCAACCCCTATGCGTAGATTACCCCAATGTCACCTCGGGAATCCGCGAGTTGAATGAGGGAGTCCTGGATTAGGGGGTCCTCGGACAGCCGGACTATATCCCTTGGCCGGACTGTTGGACTATGAAGATACAAGATTGAAGACTTCGTCCCGTGTCCGGGTGGGACTCTCCTTTGCGTGGAAGGCAAGCTTGGCAATTTGGATATGTAGATCTCCTCCCTTGTAACTGACTCTGTGTAACCCTAGCCCCCTCCGGTGTCTATATAAACCAGAGGATTTTAGTCCGTAGGACAACAACAATCATACCATAGGCTAGCTTCTAGGGTTTAGCCTCTCCGATCTCGTGGTAGATCAACTCTTGTAATACTCATATCATCAAGATCAATCAAGCAAGAAGTAGGGTATTACCTCCATCGAGAGGGCCCGAACCTGGGTAAACATTGTGTCCCCCGCCTCCTGTTACCATCCACCTTAGACGCACAGTTCGGGACCCCCTACTCGAGATCCGCCGGTTTTGACACCGACATTGGTGCTTTCATTGAGAGTTCCACTGTGTCGTCACCATAAGGCTTGATGGCTCCTTCGATCATCGGCAACGATGCGATCCAAGGTGAGGTTTTTCTCCCCGGACAGATCTTCGTATCCGGCGGCTTCGCACTGTGGGCCAACTCGCCTGGCCATCTGGAGCAGATCGAGAGCTACGCCCCTGGCCATCAGGTCATGTCTGGAAGTTTGAACTATACTGCCGACATCCGCGGAGACTTGATCTTCGAGGGATTCGAGCCCGCGTCAGGTGCACCGCACAGTCACGACGGACATGACTTAGCTCTGCCGCCGGACAGTGTTCGGGAGATCACACCTATGGCGACTCCGACCCTTGATCCGGAGCAGATCGCGCCGTCCGAGGACGGGTGGATGGACCCCGCCCCGGAGGCCGCACACCCAGCAGCGATAGAGCCGAATACTGACTTCACCTCCTACGAGACCTGTGTTGCCGGACCTTTGGATGCGCCCCCGGCCACGGTCTCCGAACCGCCTGCGTCCGTACCTATCAAATCTGATTGGGCGCCGATCACGGAGTTTCCCTCCACGGATATCTTTCAGCACTCGTCCTTGGGCGATGTGCTAAATTCATTAAGGTCTCTCTCCTTGTCAGGAGGCCCTTGGTCGAACTGTGTTCGGCTCGAGTGGGAAGCGGACGACGAAGAAATTCGTTCCCCACCCACCACGCACTTAATAGCCACTGTCGACGACTTAACCGACATGCTTGATTTCGGCTCTGAAGACATCAACGGTATGGACGACGATGCGGGAGATGAACGGGAACCACCGCCCGCCGGGTGCTGGACTGCCACTTCATCACATGATATATACATGGTGGATACACCCAAAGAAAATGATGACGAGGAACGGGAGGAAGCAGCGAAGACAATTCCCTCGAGAAGCAACCAAAGCGACGACGTAAGCGCCGCTAATCCCGCCCCGGCAAAAACAGCGATAACAGTGCAAGAAAGAGTAACACCCCGGTCGACCCCAAAGGAGACAATGACCACATGAACCCAGCGGTGGAGCAGGGTGAACTAGCAGACGGCGAACATAGTACGGAGCCGCTGTCCGGTCACGACGACCCCGAGGGTAAAACTCATCACCTGTCTCTGGAGACATGAATAGTCTGGACGACGATGCACACATCATCCCTGAAAGACACTTGGAACAAGAGAACCTTCATAAAAGGTTCATTGAAACCACGCGGAGCCTGAAGAAGCAGAAGCAAAGACTTAAGACCGCGCAGGATACGCTCAACAGCAGATGGAATAAAGTGCTTGACACGGAAGAAAAGTACGGCGGTAATCGCCACACAAAAAGCTATCCAAAGCGCAAGTTGTTTCCTGAATTCAATGACAAGGCCTTAGAGCCCACTTAGCCGGAAAATAAAATGGTCGATCAACCGGACCGGCCTCCCCATGGTCGCAACGTGGCGGCCAACGATGACGTACACAAGTCAGCACACGACCTACGTGAGGACCTACACAAAAAGCTGGTTTGACCAGGTCCATTTACGGACCTAGGAAGTGTGTTCCGGCACAGAATCATCACCACCCAAATGACTATACTGACAGAAAAATAGTTCGGAATCAAAACCGAACACTACAACCGTCAGACACACCCAAATACAGGGGTGCCCGCGCACCCCCTATGCTTCACCGACGAGGTACTGGATCATGAATTCCCAGAAGGATTCAAACCCGTGAAAATAGAGTCATACGACGGAGCAACAGACCCTGGGGTCTGGATTGAGGACTTTATCCTTCACATCCACATGGCTCGTGGAGATGATCTCCACGCCATCAAATACTTGCCCTTAAAGTTGAAAGGACCAGCTAGGCACTGGTTGAAAAGCCTCCCTGAAAACTCAATTGGAAGGTGGGAAGAGCTCGAGGACGCTTTCAGGGCTAATTTTCAAGGGACCTTTGTCCGACCTCCGGATGCAGACGATTTAAGTCACATAATTCAACAACCCGGAGAGTCAGCCTGAAAGCTTTGGAACAGATTCCTCACTAAGAAGAATCAGATTGGCGATTGCCCGGACGCCGAAGCCTTAGCGGCTTTCAAATATAGTGTCCGGGACGAATGGCTTGCCAGACACCTCAGCCAGGAAAAACCAAGGACAATGGCAGCCCTAACAAGCCTTATGACCCGCTTTTACGCGGGCGAGGATAGTTGGCTGGCCTGAAGCAGCACCAGCGACCCAAGCACATCCGAAGTCAGGGATGGCAATGGAAAACCACGACGCAATAAAAGCAAGCGTCGAAGCAACAAAGACAACCGAGACAACACAGCGGTAAATGTCGGATTCAGGGGCTCTCAAGCCGATCAACGGAAAAAGCCATTCAAAGGCAGCAGAGATGGACCATCCAGCCTAAACAAGATTCTCGACCGATTATGTCAGATTCACGGAACCTCTGATAAACCTGCAAATCACACCAACAAATAATGCTGGGTCTTCAAGCAGGCTGGCAAGCTAAACGCCGAACACAAGGGGAGGGAGACACCAAGTGAAGACGAGGATGAGCCTCACCAACAAAACACTGGGGGATAGAAAAAATTCCCACCAGAAGTCAAAGCAGTGAACATGATTCACGTAACGAAGAGGAGGAGCACACGCGCACTCCGAGACGTATGCACCGTAGAGCTTGTTACCCCCAAGTTCAACCCTTGGCCGGCCTGCCCAATCACTTTCGATCGCTGGGATCACCCGACTAGTATCCGGCATGGAGGATCGGCTGCCTTGGTACTAGACCCAATAATTGACGGATACCATCTCACCTGAGTCCTTATAGACGGCGGCAGTAGTCTTAATCTGATATATCAAGACACAGTACGCAAAATGGGGATAGACCCAACAAGAATCAACCAAAGCAATTCTACCTTTAAAGGAGTAGTACCAGGCCCAGAGGCCCGCTGCACGGGCTCTATAATACTAGAGGTTGTATTCGGTTCTCCCGACAACTTTCGAAGCGAAGAATTAACCTTCGACATCGCTCCATTCTGAAGCGGCTATCAAGCACTACTCGGAAGAACAACCTTCGCTCGTTTTAATGCAATACTGCACTATGCTTATCTTAAGCTTAAGATGCCCGGTCCACGTGGCATCATCATAGTTAGCAGAAACTCAGAGCGTTCCTTACATGCGGAGGAGTGTACGGCGGCTTTCGCAGCCGAACACTGAACGACCCCTCCAACCAGAATAAATGATCAGTCATCAAGACCGCGGACACGGCTAGACGAGTCCGGCGCACCCCTCGCTGTAAAAGTTCAGACAAACCCGAGATTGGGTCGATGGATATACCCCCATAGGTGGCGCTAGGGGCTTCCCGCATGTAAAAAGGACTATAGTTCGGTTTGACCTTACTTAGATTGAATTTCAATTGTCTATTAAGAATAACCAATTTTCCGCACGTAGACTTTCACCTAGGTTTTTTCTCTCTTGCAGATGACAATCATGCTACACCCTTCCAGGACACGGCACAACGGAGACACAGGAGCAGACGTGCAGCAGGGCCCCGCTCAAAGGTTTCTTTTTAGATTAAGACCCTGTGTAAACCTGTCTCACTGTCTCTTGTTGCTTCATGCCCTCCGGATACTTAGCACAACCGAGAGGGATGCTGACGTTATTGGCATTTTCGCCACGTCAGACTGATGCACGTACCTGGAAATTCAGGGTTCATTATCAAGGGCTTTGCTCCGCCCAGTATATGTTGTAAAGTCCGAATACCTTAGGGAGTGTTCGGCGTCACGAGTTTGGCCTTATATGCATCAGCTTCGAATCATGTCTTTGGTCAAATGTTGGGTTTGCCTGGCTCCCGTGCTTTGCTACCTTACGTTCCGCTCTATCGGCTAAGGTGGCACCGGGAGAACTACTGCGATTGTGCCCTGGTTCATCTGGATGAGCACCTCAGTAGAGAAAGCCGAAAACTGACTATCATGATAAAGCGTGAGACTGGTCAACCACTCAATGACTCAGCAGAATCATTGTGATTCCTCCGCATTAACGAAGGACTGGTTTCTGATACGTCTCCAATGTATCTATAATTTTTTATTGCTCCATGCTATATTCTCTATTGTTTTGGACTATATTGGGCTTTATTTTCCACTTTTATATTATTTTTGGGACTAACCTATTAACCGGAGGCCCAGCCCAGAATTGCTGTTTTTTGCCTATTTCAGTCTTTCGGATAAAGAGAATATCAAACGGAGTCCAAACGGAATAAAATCTTCGGAAACGTGATTTTCTCACCGAATGTGATCCATGAGACTTGGACCCTACTGCAAGGGATCAAAGAGGTGGTCACGAGGGTGCCCCCCCTAGGGCGCGCCCCCTGCCTCGTGGGCCCCTCGGTGCTCCACCGACGTACTCCTTCCTCCTATATATACACACGTACCCCCAAATGATCGAAACAGGAGCCAAAAACCTAATTCCACCGCCGCAACTTTCTGTATCCATGAGATCCCATCTTGGGGCCTGTTCCGGAGCTCCGTCGGAAGAGGGCCGTCATCACAGAGGGCTTTTCTACATCAGCCTAGCCCCTCCGATGAAGTGTGAGTAGTTTACCTCAGACCTTCGGGTCCATAGTTAGTAGCTAGATGGCTTCTTCTCTCTCTTTGAATCTCAATACAAAGTTCTCCCCCTCTCTTGTGGAGATCTATTCGATGTAACCTTCTTTTTGCGGTGTGTTTGTTGAGACCGATGAATTGTGGGTTTATGATCAAGTCTATCTATGAATAATATTTGAATCTTCTCTGAATTCTTTTATGTATGATTGGTTATCTTTGCAAGTCTCTTCGAATTATCTGTTTGGTTTGGCCAACTAGATTGGTAGTTCTTGCCATGTGAGAAGTGCTTAGCTTTGGGTTCGATCTTGCGGTGTCCTTACCCAGTGACAGAAGGGGCAGCAAGGCACGTATTGTATCGTCGCCATCGAGGATAACAAGATGGGGTTTATTTCATATTGCATGAATTTATCTCTCTACATCATGTCATCTTTCTTAAGGCGTTACTCTGTTTTTAACTTAATACTCTAGATGCATGCTGGATAGCGGTCGATGAGTGGAGTAATAGTAGTAGATGCAAAATCGTTTCGATCTACTTGTCACGGACGTGATGCCTATATACATGATCATGCCTAGATATTCTCATAATTATGCTCAATTCTATCAATTGCTCAACAGTAATTTGTTCACCCACCGTAGAATACTTATGCTCTTGAGAGAAGCCACTGGTGAAACCTATGGCCCCCGGGTCTATTCTCATCATATCAATATCCATCACTTTTATATTATTTTGCTATTTACTTTGCTTTTACTTTTTACTTTGCATCTTTATATCAAAAATACCAAAAATATTCTATCTATCAGATCTCACTCTCGTAAGTGACCGTAAAGGGCGTTGGTTGCGAGTAGCTATCGCTTTGTGCAGGTACGAGGGACTTGAGCGTGGGCTCCTACTGGATTGATACCTTGGTTCTCAAAAACTGAGGGAAATACTTACGCTACTCTGCTGCATCATCCCTTCCTCTTCGGGGAAAACCAACGCAAGCTCAAGACGTAGCAAGAAGGATTTCTGGCGCCGTTGCCGGGGAGTCTACGCAAAAAGTCAATATACCAAGTACCCATCACAATCCCTATCTCTCGCATTACATTATTTGCCATTTGCCTCTCGTTTTCCTCTCCCCCCAATTCACCCTTGCCGTTTTATTCGCCCTCTCTCTCTCTCTATCCTCCCTCTCTATTTGCCTCTTTTGTCCACTTGCTTTTTGTTTGCTCGTGTGTTAGATTGCTTGTTTGTCGCGATGGCTCAAGATACTACCAAATTGTGTGACTTCACCAATACCAATAATAATGATTTCCTTAGCACTCCGATTGCTCCTCTTACCAATGCTGAATCTTGTGAAATTAATACTGCTTTGTTGAATCTTGTTATGAAAGATCAATTCGCCGGCTTTCCTAGTGAAGATGCCGCTACTCATCTGAATAGCTTCGTTGATTTATGTGATATGCAAAAGAAAAAAGATGTCAATAATGATGTCATTAAATTGAAGCTATTTCCTTTTTCGCTTAGAGATCGTGCTAAAGCTTGGTTTTCGTCTTTGCCTAAGAATAGTATTGATTCATGGAACAAATGCAAAGATGTTTTTATCTCTAAGTATTTTCCTCCCACTAAGATCATCTCTCTTAGAAACGATATAATGAACTTTAAACAACTTGATCATGAACATGTTGCACAAGCTTGGGAGAGAATGAAATTAATGATACGTAATTGCCCTACTCATGGTTTGAATTTGTGGATGATTATACAAAAATTTTATGCCGGATTGAATTTTGCTTCTAGAAATCTTTTAGATTTGGCCGCGGGAGGCACTTTTATGGAAATCACTTTAGGAGATGCTACTAAACTCCTAGATAATATTATGGTTAATTATTCTCAATGGCATACTGAAAGAACTTATAATAAAAAAGTGCATGCGATAGAAGAAATTAATGTGTTGAGTGGAAAGATGGATGAACTTATGAAATTATTTGCTACTAAGAGTGTTTCTTCTGATCCTAATGATATGCCTTTGTCTACTTTGATTGAGAATAACAATAAATCTATGGATATTCCTACAACAACTCTTATGGAAATTATAATAAGATGCCCTCTGATTTTGAATCTAATATTAAAGAATTTAATTCTTCGCAAAAAAATTTTAATGCTATGATTGAAGAAAAATTGCTTAAGATTGATGATTTGGCTAGGAACGTTGATAGAATTGCTCTTGATGTTGATGCTTTGAAACTTAGATCTATTCCACCTAAGCATGATATTAATGAGTCTCTAAAATCCATGAGAATTTCAATTGATGAGTGTAAAGAAAGAACCGCTAGGATGCGTGCTTCCAAAGATGCCTTTATTAAAGCGTGTTCTTCTAATTCCTATGAAAATCAAGATGAAGATCTAAAAGTTATTGATGTGTCTCCTATTAAATCTTTATTTTTCAATATGAATCTTGATGAAACTGAATATGATCTTCCTTTACCTAGAAGGCGTTCTAAAAATTCGGAGTGTTTAGATCTTAATGATGAAATTGATGAAAGTGGGATGGAAAGAAATAAAAATCTAGATGTTGCTAAACCCACTATATTGGATTTCAAGGAATTTAATTATGAAAATTGCTCTTTGATTGATTGTATTTCCTTGTTGCAATCCGTGCTAAATTCTCCACATGCTTATAGTCGAAATAAAGCCTTCACCGAACATATTGTTGATGCCTTGATGCAATCTTATGAAGGAAAACTTGAGTTGAAAGTTTCTATCCCTAGAAAACTCTATGATGAGTGGGAAACAACTATTAAAATTAAAATTAAAGATCATGAGTTTTATGCTTTGTGTGATTTGGGTGCTAGTGTCTCTACTATTCCCAAGACTTTGTGTGATTTACTAGATTTCCGTAATTTTGATGATTGCTCTCTAAACTTGCATCTTGCGGATTCCACTATTAAGAAACCTATGGGAAGAATTAATGATGTTCTTATTGTTGCAAATAAGAATTATGTGCCTGTAGATTTCATTGTTCTTGATATGGATTGCAATCCTTCTTGCCCTATTATTCTTGGTAGACCTTTCCTTAGAACGGTTGGTGCGATTATTGATATGAAGGAAGGGAATATTAGATTTCAATTTACATTAAAAAAAGGGCATGGAACACTTTCCAAGAAATAAAATAAAATTACCATATGAAACTATCATGAGATCCACTTATGGATTGCCTACCAAAGATGGCAATACCTAGATCTATTCTTGCTCGTTATGCCTAGCTAGGGGCGTTAAACGATAGCGCTTGTTGGGAGGCAACCCAACTTTATTTTTATTCCTTGATTTTTGCTCCTGTTTAGTAATAAATAAATTATTTAGCCTCTGTTTTGGTTGTGTTTTTTGTGTTTAATTAGTGTTTGTGCCAAGTAGAACCGTTGGGAAGACTTGGGGAAAGTCTTGTTGAACTTGCTGTAAAAACAGAAACTTTAGCGCTCACGAGAACTGCTGTCATTTTTATTTGAAGAGTTCTATTTAGTTAATTCTTTTTGAAGATGATTAATAGATAAATGCCTCACGTCCATAAATTTATTTTAGAATTTTTGGGGTTCCAGATCTTGCGCTAGATACAGATTACTACAGACTGTTCTGTTTTTGAAAAATTCTGTTTTTTGTGTGTTGTTTGCCTATTTTGATGAATCTATGGCTAGTAAAATAGTTTATAATACATAGAGAATTTGGAATACAGTAGGTTTAACACCAATATAAATAAAGAATGAGTTCATTATAGTACCTTTAAGTGGTCTTTTGTTTTCTTTCGCTAACGGAGCTTACGAGTTTTCTATTTTGAGTTTTGTGTTGTGAAGTTTTCAAGTTTTGGGTGAATTATTTTGATGGATCATGGAACAAGGAGTGGCAAGAGCCTAAGCTTGGGGATGCCCATGGCACCCCCAAGATAATCCAAGGACACCAAAAAGTCAAAGCTTGGGGATGCCCCGGAAGGCATCCCCTCTTTTCGTCCACTTCCATCGGTAATTTACTTGGAGCTATATTTTTATTCACCAACATGATATGTGTTTTGCTTGGAGCATCTTGTATTATTTGTGTCTTTATTTGTTAGTATGCCACAATCATCCTTGCTGTACACACCTTTTGAGAGAGCCATACATGAACTAAAATTTGATAGAATACTCTATGTGCTTCACTTATATCCTTTGAGCTAGATAATTTTGCTCTATGTGCTTCACTTATATCTTTTGAGCTAGATAATTTTGCTCTATGTGCTTCACTTATATCCTTTGAGCTAGATAATTTTGCTCTATGTGCTTCACTTATATCCTTTGAGCTAGATAATTTTGCTCTATGTGCTTCACTTATATCCTTTGAGCTAGATAATTTTGCTCTATGTGCTTCACTTATATCTTTTGAGCTAGATAATTTTGCTCTATGTGCTTCACTTATATCCTTTGAGCTAGATAATTTTGTTCTATGTGCTTCACTTATATCCTTTGAGCTAGATAATTTTTCTCTATGTGCTTCACTTAGATCTTTTAGAGCACGGTGGTAGATTCGTTTTAAAGAAACTATTGATCTCTCATGCTTCACTTAAATTAATTTGAGAGTCTCTTAATAGCATGGTAATTTGCCTAATAATAATATGCTTGGTATTCAAGATTTGTGAAACTTTCTTTTGAGTTTGTTGAATACTAAGAAAAGATTGAAGCATGATAATTGTTTTGAGATATGGAGGTGATAATATTAAAGTTATGCTAGTTGAGTAGTTGTGAATTTAAAGAATACTTGTGTTGAAGTTTGTGATTCCCGTAGCATGCACGTATGGTGAACCATTATGTGATGAAGTCGGAGCATGATTTATTTATTGATTGTCTTCCTTATGAGTGGCGGTCGGGGACGAGCAATGGTCTTTTCCTACCAATCTATCCCCCTAGGAGCATGCACGTAATACTTTGCTTTGATAACTTTTAAATTTTTGCAATAAGTATATGAGTTCTTTATGACTAATGTTGAGTCCATGGATTATACGCACTCCCACCCTTCCACCCTTGCTAGCCTCTCTAATACCGCGCAACTTTCGCCGGTATCATACACCTACCATATACCTTCCTCAAAACAGCCACCATACCTACCTATTATGGCATTTCCATAGCCATTCCGAGATATATTGCCATGCAACTTTCCACCATCCAGTTCATCATGACACATCCATCATTTTCATATTGCTTAGCATGATCATGTAGTTGACATAGTATTTGTGGCAAAGCCACCGTTCATAATTCTTTCATACTTGTCACTCGTGATTCATTGCATATCCCGGTACACCGCCGGAGGCATTCATATAGAGTCATACTTTGTTTTAGTATCGAGTTGTAATCATTGAGTTGTAAATAAATAGAAGTGTGATGATCATCATTCAATAGAGCAATGTCCCAAAAAAAAGGGAAAGGCCAAAGAAAAAAAGAAGGCCCCAAAAAATATAAATAAATAAAAAAGGGGCAATGCTACTATCCTTTTTCCACACTTGTGCTTCAAAGTAGCACCATGATATAGCGAGTCTCATATATTGTGCTTCAAAGTAGCATCATGTTCTTCATATAGAGAGTCTCATATGTTGTCACTTTCATATACTAGTGGGAATTTTACGTTATAGAACTTGGCTTGTATATTCCAATGATGGGCTTCCTCAAATTGCCCTAGGTCTTCGTGAGCAAGCAAGTTGGATGCACACCCACTAGTTTCTTTTGTTGAGCTTTCATACATTTATAGCTCTAGTGCATCCATTGCATGGCAATCCCTACTCACTCACATTGATATCTATTGATGGGCATCTCCATAGCCCGTTGATACGCCTAGTCGATGTGAGACTATCTTCTCCTTTTTGTCTTCTCCACAACCACCATTCTTTTCCACCTATAGTGCTATATCCATGGCTCACGCTCATGTATTGCGTGAAGATTGAAAAAGTTTTGAAAAAGTTAGAGTATGAAACAACTGCTTGGCTTGTCATCGGGGTTGTGCATGATTTAAATACATTGTGTGGGGAAGATGGAGCATAGCCAGACTATATGATTTTGTAGGGATAACTTTCTTTGGCCATGTTATTTAGAGAAGACATAATTGCTTTGTTAGTATGCTTGAAGTATTATTATTTCCTATGTCAATATAAACTTTTGTCTTGAATCTTTCTAATCTGAATATTCATACCACAATTAAGAAGATTTGCATTGAAATTATGCCAAGTAGCATTCCGCATCAAAAATTCTTTTT
The DNA here is from genome assembly GCF_056163025.1 of Triticum urartu. Classification (NCBI taxonomy): domain Eukaryota; kingdom Viridiplantae; phylum Streptophyta; class Magnoliopsida; order Poales; family Poaceae; genus Triticum; species Triticum urartu. The sequence continues at coordinate 154,779,320 of NC_141876.1, forward strand.
TTATCATTTACCTACTCGAGGATGAGCAGGAATTAAGCTTGGGGATGCCTAATACGTCTCCAACATATCTATAATTTTTGATTGCTCCATGCTATATTATCTATTGTTTTGGACTATATTGGGCTTTATTTTCCACTTTTATATTATTTTTGGGACTAACCTATTAACAGGAGGCCCGGCCCAAAATTGCTGTTTTTTGCCTATTTCAGTGTTTCGGATAAACAGAATATCAAACGGAGTCCAAACGGAATAAAATCTTTGGAAACGTGATTTTCTCACCGAACGTGATCCATGAGACTTGGACCCTACTGCAAGGGATCAAAGAGGTGGTCACGAGGGTGGGGGGCGCACCCCCTAGGGCACGCCCCCTGCCTCGTGGGCCCCTCGGTGCTCCACCGACGTACTCCTTCCTCCTATATATACACACGTACCCCCAAACGATCAGAACAGGAGCCAAAAACCTAATTCCACCGCCGTAACTTTCTGTATCCACGAGATCCCATCTTGGGGCCTGTTCCGGAGCTCCGCCGGAAGAGGGACGTCATCACGGAGGGCTTCTACATCATCCTAGCCCCTCCGATGAAGTGTGAGAAGTTTACCTCAGACCTTCGGGTCCATAGTTAGTAGCTAGATGGCTTCTTCTCTCTCTTTGAATCTCAATACAAAGTTCTCCCCCTCTCTTGTGGAGATCTATTCGACGTAATCTTCTTTTTGCGGTGTGTTTGTTGAGATTGATGAATTGTGGGTTTATGATCAAGTCTATCTATGAATAATATTTGAATCTTCTCTGAATTCTTTTATGTATGATTGGTTATCTTTGCAAGTCTCTTTGAATTATCCGTTTGGTTTGGCCAACTAGATTGGTAGTTCTTGCCATGGGAGAAGTGCTTAGCTTTGGGTTCGATCTTGCGGTGTCCTTACCCAGTGACAGAAGGGGCAGCAAGGCACGTATTGTATCGTTGCCATCGAGGATAACAAGATGGGGTTTATTTCATATTGCATGAATTTATCTCTCTACATCATGTCATCTTTCTAAAGGCGTTCCTCTGTTTTTAACTTAATACTCTAGATGCATGCTGGATAGCGATCGATGAGTGGAGTAATAGTAGTAGATGCAGAATCGTTTCGATCTACTTGTCACGGACGTGATGCCTATATACATGATCATGCCTAGATATTCTCATAATTATGCTCAATTCTATCAATTTCTCAACAGTAATTTGTTCACCCACCGTAGAATACTTATGCTCTTGAGAGAAGCCACTAGTGAAACCTATGGCCCCCGGGTCTATTCTCATCATATCAATCTCCATCACTTTTATATTATTTTGCTATTTACTTTGCTTTTACTTTTTACTTTGCATCTTTATATCAAAAATACCAAAAATATTCTATCTATCAGATCTCACTCTCTTAAGTGACCATGAAGGGCTTGACAACCCCTAATCGCGTTGGTTGCGAGTAGCTATCACTTTGTGCAGGTACGAGGGACTTGAGCGTGGGCTCCTACTGGATTGATACCTTGGTTCTCAAAAATTGAGGGAAATACTTACGCTACTTTGCTGCATCATCCCTTCCTCTTCGGGGAAAACCAACACAAGCTCAAGACGTAGCAGTTTCCCGGTCATGTATGTACGCGCACCGTATCCGGATAAGCGCGGAAGTACCAGGGGCTATATAGTAGCCCCACTGTCAAACTCCTATGGCTAAGTGAAAGTGTTAAAGCAATATAGTCCAATTGCCTTGTTCGTCGCGCTATGACCTCCTTCATGGACCAAGACGTTGGATCAAGTGTGAATACGCTCTTTTCCGAACACCCCCGCATTATGTGCGTGGGGGCTGAAGCCGACGACTGCAAACTTTCAGGTTATATACTTACATAAACGGCCACACAGGAGGCATCATAATACCTTCAGGCAATAAATACAGCCTGTATAATTCAAATAATATTATTTTTACAATAGGGATACATGTCAATCGAACATGATACTCTTCGAGCACTAAGCCTCTATTAAACGAGCGCCTTCTAGGAATTCTTCTAAATAGTGCTCAGCCGAGACCTGGCCTACGGCCGGACCCGGGGGTGCAATAGCGGTGGCATCCTTCTCTGCCCAGTATGTCTTAACACGGGCAAGAGCCATCCGCGCACCCTCTATGCACGCCGACCTCTTTACGACATCGATATGCTGCACATCACCAAGGAATCGTTGCACTAAACCAAAATAACTATTCGGCTTTGCTCCTTCCGGCCAAAGATGATCCACGAAAGACCTCATGGCAAGCCCGGACAACCTATGGAGCTCAGCCCACTCGGCCATTTGCTCATTTAAGACAACGGACGCGTCGGAGCACTGAACTGCGACCAGAACAACTTCTCTACTTCGTGATCTTCTTGATCTTTGAAAAACGCAGTCGCATCAGCAGCACTCATTGCCAGGTCCGCATACGCATCTGCAGCACTCCATAATCGATCCAGAGGGGCATACTTCAGATCTCCGAACTTCGTCCGCAACAAAAGGGCTTCCCAGCCATGATATCTCCGGCTTGACGGAGCTCCTCCTCTGCCGCTCTGATTTTAAAACGGGTTTCCTTGGCTGCCTCCACGGCTCTCTTCAGGCCAGCCGCTCTCACTTGGCTTTCCTTTTCAAGAAGCTCATATCGGCCGGTGGCATCTTTCAGCTCAACAGCCATCTTGGCTATTTCATCTTCGCTCTTGCGATGAGCAGCCTGTTCGACTCTTAAGTCTTCGGCCGCCTTTAGGGTGGCCCATCACTTCTCCTGGCTTGTTCCTTGGCTCGGGCAAGTTCCGCCCGAAGGGTCTCCACGGCGGCAGCTCCATCTGCAGTCAAAACATATTATTGACACTAGCATCATGCTCCTCTTAATACTTGTTGACCACCCGAAAATACATACCCTGTGCCTCGTCAAGCTGCTTGTTCACAAGCGCAATGTCAGCATCTGCCACGTCCAGTTGTCGGCTTAGTCCGGCCAATTCAGCAGTCCGGCCAGCCACCGGACCGTCCGCTGCCTGCACATGAAAGCAGCGCGATCAATACCTGGGACTATGATCCTCTGTTTGCCGCCTCAGGACAGCAACCAGAGTCTCAGGGGCTACTACCTGCATAGATCACACCTAGCGTGTGCGGTACCGTCAATTTTTTTACATTACTTTGCATACCTCAAAGCCTTTTAGCAGGCTCGTAAAAGCTTCATGCAACCCATTTTTGGCGGATGAGATCCTCTCAACCACCATACCCATTAAAGTATGATGCTCCTCTGAGATAGCCGCTCGCTCCAAAAGACCCGTCAGTACGTCTGGTTGCGCACCAGAAAATCCCGGACTCTTTCTATTGCTCCCCTTAGGAGCCGAATATTCTGGACTTCGGGTGGCCGAAGGGTTACCTTCTGGCCTCAGCGGATCAGGAGAAATCCTCTGTGATGACACTTCAGGGTCATCCGCACCAGGAGGCGGGGAGACAAGGGGAGGCATTTTGCTCTCCATCATCTCCGTAAGAAGATCCCCCGAAGACGAACTCTGTCGGGAAGGGCTACGATCCGGACTGCAAGACATATGTCTCGGTTATCATCCGCGGAGACAAAACAAAATATATTTGTCAAAAGTAATTTTGTTCACTTATAGCTCGATGGAGGGCTGATCCCCTTGCGGACACAGTGCGGAAGGAATGCCCTCCGGGTCAGGGCCCCCTGGCAAGGGTCTCTTCTCTCGTTTGGAAACCCTTGTTTCCAAGTCTTCGGGAGCGGTCCTTTTCCTTCCTTGGGGAGAGGGAATTTCAGATTCTTCTCCCCGATCATCCTCCTTCGTGGAGGCACTAATTCCCCCGGTTTGAATGAGTAATACATGAGGCTCGCTTTCGGCTTTTTCGTCTCTCCCTTTATCTTCCCCCGAGGGCACTTGATAAGGCGCGCACTCCAGCATCCTGGCTAGTACGGGATCTGGCGAGCCCTCGGGAAGGGGGGCCGAACACCTGATCATCTTTGCCTTTCTTACCCAGTCCTGGCCAAGAGCAATTCTTTCAGAATTATGTTATGGCAAATGAAAAGACAGTGTGTTCGGTCGTGAAAATACTTACCTGGGTATCTGGACGATTACAGTTGAGACCCGCATCCTCAGTGGTATCCGGACACTTTATTCATGATCCGAAGAACAATCCATACATCTCTTTGAGCGTCACACCGAAGAACTGCTGAATAGTTTGCGGTCCTTCCGGGTTGAACTCCCACATACGGAGAGATCGACGTTGGCATGGCAGGACCCGCCGAACTAGCATAACTTGCATTACTTTGACGAGACCGACATCCCTCTTGAGGAGATCTCGTATGCGACTTTGCAATGTCAGCACGTCATTAACCGGCCCCCAGTCTAGCCCCTTGTTGACCCATGACGCTAGTTGTGGTGGGGGCTCGAACGGAAGGCCGGGGCAACCACCCACTTAGTACTTCGGGGAGCTGTGATGTAAAACCACTCCCGCTGCCATATGTTGGATATCTCCGGGAAGGAACCCTTTGGCCATGGTGCATCGACGCCTTTGATTATTGTGGCACCTCCGCATTCTGCGTGTCGCCCATCGATCATCTTCGGCTTCACATTGAAGGTCTTGAGCCATAATCCGAAGTATGGGGTGATGCGGAGGAAGGCCTCACATACGACGATAAACGACGAGATGTGAAGAATGGAATCCGGAGCTAGATCATGGAAGTCGAGGCCATAATAGAACATGAGCCCTCTGATGAAGGGTTCAAGACTAAAGCCTAGCCCTAGAAGGAAGTGGGAAACAAATACGACACTCTTGTTGGGTTAGGGAGTGGGGATGACCTGCCCTCGGGCAGGCAGCCTGTGCGAGATTTCGGCGGTCAGATACCTAGCCTCCCTTAGCTTCTTGATGTCCTCCTCTGTGACAGAGGAAGCCATCCACTGGCCCTAAAGGTTGGATCCGGACATGACTGAAGGTCCGAAGCGCTTCGCCTGAGCCTTGGGTGTTGGAACTCAGGGTGGGGGAAGGGGGGATTGAGCGCGAGAAGAAAAGGATAGACTTTGGCCCCTTTATAAAGAGGGCGAATATCAAGCGTCCTCCGCGTGGCCGTTTGGAACTTGCCTAAAATCAAGGAGTCGTACTAACGGGAACGATTGGGTTACCCACACCCGTATTGATGAGAATCCCGTGATAAGGGGACACGATCTCTTCTTCGACAAGACGTGCCAATAAAACCGCCTCGCAACATGTGCAGTGGCTGGTTGAGAAAAAACGGTTCGAATAATGACCGGGGCCATGGCGTGATGTCACATTATGAAAAGTTGTCAGATTAGATTTGTGGAAATATTATACTCTCTACGGTGGTGTGTAGAATTTGTTTTGCAGAGCCGGGCACTATCCTTGTGTTCAAAATTTTCTATGGAGTATTCGGAGGAGGAACCTGCCTTGCAATGCCGAATACAATCTGCGCCCCAGACTCATCGTCATTAAAGCCTGGTTCAGGGGCTACTGAGGAAGTCCTGGATTAGGGAGTCCTCGGACAGCCGGACTATATCCCTTGGCCGGATTGTTGGACTATGAAGATACAAGATTGAAGACTTTGTCCCGTGTTCGGGTGGGACTCTCCTTTGCGTGGAAGGCAAGCTTGGCAATTCGGATATGTAGATCTCCTCCCTTGTAACCGACTCTGTGTAACCCTAGCCCCCTCCGGTGTCTATATAAACCGGAGGATTTTAGTCCGTAGGACAACAACAATCATACCATAGGCTAGCTTCTAGGGTTTAGCCTCTCCGATCTCGTGGTAGATCAACTCTTGTAATACTCATATCATCAAGATCAATCAAGCAAGAAGTAGGGTATTACCTCCATCGAGAGGGCCCGAACCTGGGTAAACATTGTGTCCCCCGCCTTCTGTTACCATCCGCCTTAGACGCACAGTTCGGGACCCCCTACCCGAGATCCGCCGGTTTTGACACCGACATTGAGTGCCAAAACACATATCAAGTGAATCAATATGATACCCCGTTGTCACCACGAGTATTCATAGCAAGACATACATCAAGTGTTCTCAAATCCATAAAAGTATTCAATCCGATAAAACGAAATCTCAAAGGGAAAACTCAATTCACAACAAGATAGAGAGGGGGAAACACCATATGATCTGACTATATTAACAAAGCCCGTGATACATCAAGATCGTGACATCTCAAGAACACGAGAGAAAGAGATTAAACACATAGCTAGTGGTACAAACCCTCAGCCCTAAGGGTGGACTACTCCCTCCTCATCATGGTGGCCGCCGGGATGATGAAGATGGCCATCAGTGATGATTTCCTCCTCCGACAGAGTGCCAGACGGGGTCTAGATTGGTTTTCGGTGGATATAGAGCCTTGCGGCGGCGGAACTTCTGATCTAGTTTAACCCTGAGGATTTTTGGAATATTTGGGAATTTATAGGGCAAAAAGACGGTCCAGTGGGCACCTGGGTGGCCCAGGCGCGCCCTGGTGAGTTGTGCTACCCTCGGAGCAGCCCCCAGGCGCTTCTTCGGCCCACTGTCTTCTGGTCCATAAAAAATCCACAAAAAGTTTCACTGCGTTTGGACTCCGTTTGGTATTGATTTCCTGCGATGTAAGAAACATGCAAAAAATAGCAACTGGCACTTGGCACGATGTCAATAGGTTAGTACCAAAAAAGATATAAAATGACTATAAAATGATTATAAAACATTCAAGAATGATAATATAACAGCATGGAACAATAAAAAATTATAGATACGTTGGAGACGTATCAATAACCGAGGCACGCAGAGACAATGATGTATCCCAAAGTTCAGACCCTTGTGGATGCTAATCTCCGTTTGGAGCGGTGTGAAGGCACAATGCTCCCTAAAATGCCACTAGGGCCACCGTGATCTCCTCACGCCTTTGCACAATGCAAGGTGCCATAATTCCACTAAGGGACCCTTGAGGGCGGTCACCGAACCCGTACAAATGACAACCCTTGGGGGCGGTCACCAACCCTTACAGTTTGCTCGGGGCAATCTCCACAGCAAAATTGGAGACCCGGACGCTTGTCCGGAGCTTTATGCCACAATAATTGAGCTTCGCGACACCACCAGCCGTCTAGGGAGCCAAAGCAACTGAGAGGCACAAGCTCTAGGGTGTCCAAACACCCAAGAGTAATAAGCTTCTCAACTTTCACTTCCATGTATCATCGTGGAGAACTCAAACCGATGCACCAAATGCAATGGCAAGGGCACACGGAGTGCTCAAGTCCTCTCCCAAATCACACCACAACAATAAATGTCATGGAGGAATATGAGAGGAAGAACAAAAGAGGAGAACAACAAAGAACTCCAAAATCTAGATCCACAAGGTTCCCCTCACTTACAGGAGAAAATTATTGGTGTAAATATATATCTAGGTATCCTCTCTCTCTTTTCCCTAAAAAAGAATCAAGAATCATAGGAGGAATTGAGAGTTAGCAAACTCCAAGAGGTCAACAATGGTGGGGGGAAACTTGCAAAAGGATTAGGGTTGAAGTTGGAAGAAGGGGGTATAAATACCCGGGGTCGGCCGAGAGGAGGCAGGGGGTCGGGCACCCGGGGGTGGCAGAGAAGTGTGTGAATTGATAAACTCGAAACGTTCATAACTTTTGCAAACGAATTTCGATTCCAACAAAATCAAGTTTGCTGGAAAGCTAACGACGGGGGCTAACACAAGCCTGATAGAAATTTTAAGAACTAGCAATGGAGAAAATAACCAGAATATAACGGTGAGAAGCCTTCCTCAAATAAGACCGGTAAAATCTCGAACACCAAAAGCGCAATAAAAGATGCATAGAAAATCGTTTTTCCATGAACTAGAGCTTGTAACGACACAAGCTCTAAAACTTCACAAAGAGAAAAGCCAAACAATAACCAAGAAAGATGATGCCAAGCATGCAAATGTTTGAGCTCTCTACGAACGATACGAACAAGCTACTCACTCGAGAGCCCCCCTTCATAGTACGACTATCAATCCTATAATTGGGTCTACCAACTAACACCATGAGACCGGTAAAATAGAAAAACCATCATGAACAAATATTTTCTTTGCGCATAATCCACTTGAGCTAGATGATAACGATCTTGACCTTCTCAAATTAAACCACCTTTCTTGATTCCGCCGACTCGATGTATACTAGTAAATTGCTCCCCCATACTCCACTATGGGTGAGCCTCTCTTAGGCACATCTTCACAAGTCCATCATCGCCAGAATGGACGGCAAACTTCAAACATGTGATCACTTCGTGATACTCCACTTGAACTTGCACAACTCAACCTTGATGACAATCACCACTTGATGTCATCCTCCTCCATGTGTTATATAAGATCTTCCTCTTAATACAAGCCCATGAAAAAATAACTAACCCCACATAGAACCACCACACAAACAGATCATGGGTTACTTTACAAAGTGTAATGACCAATGTTTACCATATTGTGAGATCATTTGATCCCACTCGGTACATTTCCAGCGCTTTGTGTATTGATCAACTTGAATCCACTCTTTTACTTTGACTTGATCAACCATGTATCCAATCTTCTCTCTTTGTAAAGATGATGTCTTGAAGGTAAACATGAATGTTCACACAATCTTCTACTTCAAGACATACTTGTAACAGGCTCAACACTAATATGACCGATGTTTGGATTACACCTCGAATAGAACCTTAGTCAACACAAAAATCTCCTTCTAATAACCTTGAAACCAACAAATGGTCTTCAATTAATGCCGATGGACGAGCCCTTCAAATCTATAGCTCAAATTAACCATTAGTCCATAGGAATTGTCATTAATTACCAAAACCAAACATAGGGAAACCAAGCTCCTTCACATAAAGTCAACAACATCACCACAAAGATAAGTCAGAATAGGCGACAGCTTGGGTAGCTCTGGTCTGGAGGAACTCCGCGAGGTCGAGGGCCTCACAGTCAAGCCCTAGTGCCGCCGTACATGAGAATAAGATATAAGTCCTAGTCTCCGGTACCGTGCACACGGGGCACATGCCATCACCCGGGCCATGCCGCTTAAGCATTTCGGTCCTCGAAGGGATGCGATCTCATAGTAGTTGCCACGCAAAATTCCAATTGACAGCCACATTATATAGGAATCTTGGTAAGCCATTCCTCTGTTCCAAACAGCTGTGTTGATTTTATTTTTTTAATAGGAATTCGATCCTGCAAAATTCCTGCGATTTTCCCTTGTTCTAAACGGGGCCTAAGTTCCAAGGAAGGACTAGAGATGCTATGCGGTGATGCCAAATCCCAAGTCACCAAGGTGCTCTTAGGTAGTCTCAAATCGCAAGTCACAAAAGTTCTTCCCTTGTTCAGTCCAAGCATAACGAGGCCTTGTTTCATCACGTGAACAAATATTCCATTGCACACATGGTACGTAAAGTGCTACCGAATTGGAGCAATAAATCCGAAGGCTGCACTGCACAGCTCCATTAATCCCATTGCTCCTAATCCAATGTCGTCCCGGCCAGCCGTCGACCCCGAGTCGTCCCCGGCGGCGCAGCAGGCTCCACTGCTCGGCAATGGAGACGGCCGGACACAAACAACAACCGTCCTAGGCAAGGCTCTGAGCAGCACCGCGGACCTCGCGAAGCACCTCCCCACCGGCGCCGTGCTGGCCTTCGAATTCCTCTCGCCGACCTTCACCGCCGACGGCACCTGCACGGCCGCCAACCGCGCGCTCACCGGCTGCCTCATCGGCGCCTGTGCCCTCTCGTGCTTCCTCCTCTGCTTCACCGACAGCTACCGCGACGAGACGGGCACCGTGCGCTACGGCTTCGTCACGCCCAGCGGCCGCCTGAGACTCATCGACGGCGCCCAGCAGATGCCACCGCGGGACGAGAGATACCGGCTTCGCGCGAGGGACGTGCTGCACGGGGTGCTGTCGTTCGTGGTGTTCCTGGCCGTGGCCATGGTGGACAGCAACGTCGTGGCGTGCTTCTACCCCGTGGAGTCCGCCACGACGAGGCAGCTGCTCGCCGCAGTGCCCATGTCTGCCGGAGCGGCGGGGAGCTTCCTGTTCGCTATGTTCCCGTCCACGCGCCGGGGAATTGGCTTCCCCGTCGCAGGCACGTCATGAATCAATATTGTTTTATTTCGGAAACAATTCGCACACCACCATAGCCACCGAGAAATTTCCGCTTCAGTTGGTGTTAGTTTCTCTACATTTTCCTCTAAAATTTGTGCTTTGACCTACAACATATTACCAGGAAGTGAGAGCTATACTTTGTCTTACCTCTTCCGGTCTTAATTCCATTTGATGGAAAAATGATGTGCTAACTGGATACAAGAACAAGCAAGGAGGGGAACGTGGAACCAAAGGTGGGAGAGAATGTCACTAAACGCGAAAACAAGTGGAGAAAATAAACGAAATTCCGAATATGTGCCTAGCGTGTGATACATAGCGATGGGTGGACGCATCACTTGGCAAGCTCCGAGGCTCAATAAAAATGACCTCTACGGACAGGCTTGGGATTACTCGTTCCCGCGTAGCACCTGCACCTGCACTACCAGGTCTTACGGCAGGTTGTACGTTTTACATTCCAAAAAATCGTAGCCGGTTGTATGTTCTTGTTAACACTGGGCCTAGTGCCACTACCGACGAGACCGGTGTACGCTTCATCACCAAGGAGGGCCGGCCCAGCAAGAGAGCCCATCATCCTTCCACTCGCTACGCGGACGGCAACTGGGTATAATCCTATATTAGTCTATCCTGTCATCGTGTTGGGTGGCGAATTGGTAATGGCTGAGGCCATTGGCTTGTAAATCAATCCTTCCTCTGTAAGCAAATACATCACAGACTTGAGAGTGAATACGAGATGCCGCCATAGTTTTCCCCTTCCTTCTCCAATCCCTATCTACTTCCTCCGTTCCTAAATATTTGTTTTTCTAGATATTTTAACAAGTGACTATATACGGAGCAAAATGAGTGAATCTATACTCTAAAATATATCTACATACATCCGTATGTGGTAGTCTGTTTAAAATGTCTAGAAAGACAAATATTTAGAAACGGAGGGAGTAGATCCTAACAATTGGTACTCAGAGCCCAAAATTCCCACCTACTTCACGCTGGATCACAGCCACGAGACGCGGTTGGCAGCGGCGGCGGCGCGCCGACGGCAGGAGCTCATGGAGCACCTGAGCGCCGAGGGCAAGGCGATCTACGAGACCATAACCCAGGCAAGCGAGGCGGCCCATCTACGTCACCAGAAGGAGCTCGACGCGCTCATCGTGGCGGCGGTGGGGAGCACCGTCGATGCTGTGGTGTCGCGTTCCGTCGGGGCGGCGGTCGACAAGGCGGTGGAGGCGGCGATGGGGACGGTCGTCAACGATATGCAGGCGTACACCGACGGGGCGGAAGCCGACCTCCTCAAGCAAATTCAGGACCTCCGCACTGCCAAGAGCACCACCTTCCGCTCCAGCGATTTGGAGGGATCCGAGCGTTCGCCGACGGCCACGGCAGAGGCGAATCAGGCAGGATTCAAGGCGTCGCTGTCGACCAGAGGACCAGGTTCGAGTACGCAAGCACTGTATGTTCCGCCGGCCGCTAGAGGTATACCTGAATTACCGCGGCCGAGTTCATCATTTTCCAGTCTATTGCACCGCGAGCGGAGGAACAGTTCGTCAGGCCATGGGAAACCTCCTTCTGTTGATTTCCCAAAATTTGATGGAGAGAATCCAAAGCTTTGGCAAACGCGGTGTGTGGACTATTTTGCCATGTTTGACACTGACCCGGATCTCTGGATTGCTGTTGCCGCTATGCAATTCGAAGGAGCAGCAACGTGCTGGTTATTGTCAGTTCAACACAAATTTGTTTGATCGTCATGGGAGGATTTTTGTACTGCAGTTCTGAATCGTTTTGGCCACAACCAACATCAGTCCCTAGTGCGCAAACTGTACCGGCTGAAACAGACAGGGACAGTGGAAGAGTACATCAACCAATTTTCTGAACTTATGGACCAGTTGACAGCATATGAGCCTGAGCCTGATATGCTGCATTACACCACCCGTTTCATCGATGGTCTGAAAGTCAATGTGAGAATGGTTGTAGCAGTACAGCGCCCAGCGAATTTGGACACAGCTTATTCCATTGCTGCTGTTCAGGAGGAAATGGGGGGCCATGAAGCTGAAACTGTATCCAAGAAGTATACTACACCTATGTTTCCTCATTCAGACAGGATGGTGCCATCGAAGCATGTCAAAGAGCACAAAACATCAGACAAGTCTAAGACCACCGGTTCATAGGACAAGTTGGCAACACTCAAAGCATACCGCAGAGCTAAAGGACTTTGTTTCATCTGTGGTGAGCGTTGGGGGCGCGACCATAAGTGCAACACTACAGTTCAGCTACACGTGGTGCAAGAAATGTTGGAATTTTGTGCCTTGGATAACATGGATTCGGATGATAGTGATATGGATTTAATGGTACTGTCAGCTGAAGCACAACAAGTTCAAGGGGGAACTAATGCAATCAGATTAGAGTGCCAATTGGGTGGTCATGCAGTGGTGCTTCTGGTGGATTCAGGTAGTTCTCATTCTTTCATCAGTGCTCGGTTGGCTGCTCACATTGCAGGCCAGCAATTACTGCCTGCACAACAAACTGTCAGGATTGCTGGTGGAGGTACACTTCCTTGTACTCACATCATTCCTGCTTGTGCCTGGTCTGCTGCTGGTCATGAGTTCAAGTGTGACTTTAAGGTGTTACCTCTGCAACATCATGATGGAATTGTGGGAATGGATTGGCTGTCCTCCTTGGGTACTATGCAAGTTAATTGGTTAGAGAAGTGGCTAGCCTTTGATCATCATGGCCGTTCGGTGTTCTTACAAGGCTGTCCTCCAGAAACTTTTAGTTGCACTGTGGTGGAGCTCCATTTAGTTCAGCCAGAGAACGTTAAAGAGGATCTCGTAGCCCTTCCAGCACAATTCCAGGAACTATTAGATCAGTACACTACAGTATTCGAACCACCAACTGGACTTCCCCCTCGGCGCAGTTGTGATCATAGAATACCATTGATGGAAGGGGCTAGACCTGTGAACATTCGACCCTACTGGTATTCACCGGAGCTAAAGAGTGAAATTGAAAAACAAGTCCAGGAGATGTTGCAAACTGGGGTCATTATTCCTAGCTCCAGTCCGTTTGCCTCACCTATTATTATGGTCAAGAAAAAAGACGGCTCGTGGCGGTTGTGTGTGGATTATCGTCATCTTAATTTGTTAACACTCAAGTCCAAATACCCGCTCCCAGTGATCGATGAGCTTTTCGATGAGCTCACTGGGGCGTCCTGGTTTTCGAAGCTGGACCTTCGTGCCGGATATCATCAGATCAGGCTTGCGCCGGGTGAGGAGTATAAGACAGCTTTTCACACACACAACGGTCACTATAAATTCACAGTCCTGGCATTTGGACTGACTGGAGGGCCATGTACATTCCAATCTGTTATGAATGATGATTTAGCTCCAGTGCTTCGTGAACCAAATAAATGTGCTGTGGTGTTCTTCGATGATATCCTGGTATTTAGTATTACATTGGAGGACCACTTGCATCATTTGAAGCAAGTGCTGGACCTGTTGCAGGAGCACCAATGGAAAATCAAAGGGTCTAAATGTGCGTTTGCACAATGCAGCATTTCTTATCTGGGCTATGTGGTATCTGAGGAAGGCGTAGCTACTGACCCTGCTAAGATTGAGGTGGTAGTCAAATGGCCTGTACCTGCTAATTTGAAGGAACTCCGTGGTTTTTTGGGGCTATCTGGCTACTACCGGAAGTTTGTTCGCCACTATGGTATGATCAGCCAGCCCTTGACTCATCTCCTGCGTAAAAATATTCCATTTGTGTGGTCTTCTGAAGCCCAGTCTGCATTTGATCAACTAAAGCGAGCCCTCACAACAGCACCTGTATTATCACTCCCTAATTTTCAGAAACAGTTCGTAATTGAGACTGACGCTTGTGATACCGGAGTGGGTGCAGTACTACTTCAGGATGGCCACCCTCTTGCATTTGTGAGCAAAGGATTGGGACCCAGAACCAAGGGTCTGTCTACATATGAAAAAGAGTATATGGCCGTGCTTCTTGCAGTGGAACGATGGAGAACTTATTTACAACATGCTGAATTCCTAATACTTACTGACCATATCAGCTTATCACACCTGGAAGACCAGAGGTTACACACTAGTTGGCAGCAGAAAATGTTCACAAAATTGCTTGGACTCCAGTTCAAGATCAGGTACAAAAAAGGCATTGACAATCGTGCCGCAGATGCATTAGCTTGGATACAGGAAATATTGGATGTGTATCAGGATAGTGCTGAAGCAAGTGAACTTTTGGTCAAATTGGCAGTGCAGCGGTCTGAAAATGATCCATTTTCTCTTCGAGATGGTCTGATCCGTTACAAAGGTCGATTATGGCTTCCTCCTGATGTGGATCTGATTCCTAAATTACTTGATGCATTTCATACAAGTCCGATTGGGGACCACTCAGGTATCCCTGTCACCTTGCGCAGATTGAAGCAGTTGTTCTACTGGAAGCACATGAAAGCTCGAGTGAAGCAATATGTTCAGGAGTGCTTGATTTTTTAGCGTGCAAAACCGGATCGTAACAAGTACCCAGGCCTCCTCGAACCCTTACCGGTGCCTCGTAAGTTTTGGCAGATGCTCACGATGGATTTTGTTGAAGGTTTGCCCTGTTCTGGCCGTTTCAACTGTGTCCTCGTCGTTGTTGACAAACTGTCGAGATATAGTCATTTTATTGGTCTCCAACATCCCTTTACTGTGTCCACAGTGACGGCAGCCTTCATGGACAATATACACAAACTGCATGGGATGCCAGAGTCCATTGTCACGGACCGTGATCGGATTTTTACTAGCAGGTTTTGGAAAGAAATGGCAGCACTCACTGGTACAAAATTGCGTATGAGTTCTTCCCATCATCCCCAAACCGATGGTCAATCTGAGCGAGTTAACCAATGTTTGGAGGCTTATCTGCGATGTTTTACTCATGCTTGCCCACTGAAGTGGGCTCAATGGTTGTCACTTGCTGAGTACTGGTACAACACGAGTCCTCACTCTGCCTTGCAAGGGAAGTCGCCATTCGAGGTCCTATACGGCCAGTCTCCCAGAACTTTTGGATTATCTGCAGATGACACTTGTTCCATTCCTGACCTGGAGACCTGGCTTCGCGATCGTGATCTTATGATGAGATTACTTCAGCAACACTTGGAGCGCGTTAGAACTCGTATGAAACACCAGGCAGATAAGAAACGTTCTGACAGAGTATTTGCTGTGGGTGATTCTGTTTTTCTCAAGTTGCAGCCATACATTCAGTCCTCTGTGGCCCCACGTGCTCATCACAAATTGTTGTTCAAATACTATGGCCCTTATCAAGTGCTGGAACGAGTAGGTGCATCAGCCTATCGTCTTGCGCTTCCACCGGCAAGCAAGATCCACCCAGTTCTACACGTCTCAACTGAAGTTGGCACTGGGAACTAATTGTCAGGTACAATCTGAATTGCCTCCTCCTGATGCTCAGTTTGCTGTGCCTATGAGAGTTCTGCATCGCCGGTTGCGCCGCCGGGGTGATGCTGCTGTGCCACAAGGCTTGATACAATGGTCTGATCAACCGGATTCTTTGGCGACATGGGAAGATTTAGAAGAACTCAAGCAGCGTTTTCCGCGGGCGCCAGCTTGGGGACAAGCTGGACTTCAAGGAAAGGGGAGTGTTAACACTGGGCCTAGTGCCACTACCGACGAGACCGGTGTACGCTTCATCACCAAGGAGGGCCGGCCCAGCAAGAGAGCCCATCATCCTTCCACTCGCTACGCAGACGGCAACTGGGTGTAGTCCTATATTAGTCTATCCTGTCATTGTGTTGGGTGGCGAATTGGTAATGGCTGAGGCCATTGGCTTGTAAATCAATCCTTCCTCTGTAAGCAAATACATCACAGACTTGAGAGTGAATACGAGATGCCGCCATAGTTTTCCCCTTCCTTCTCCAATCCCTATCTAGATCCTAACAATTCTTCAGTAATTTTTTTACCAGGCTGTACTAAAAAAACATAGCAAGCGGATCGCTGGGAAGTAGTTAAGTTTGTCCTACTCCGTATGACACAAATTAAAAATTTTTAGAAACGTTCACAAAGCTGAACATTTTCACAGATTTTCAAAATGTTCGTGAGCTTAAAAATGTTCATGAACTTGAAAATTTGTTCATGAATTCAAAAAATAGTTGTGAATTTTAAAAACAAATCACAGACAGGAAAAAAGTTCATGAATTTAAAACAAAACTGTGAATTAGGAAAATGTTTGCAATCTTGAAAAAATGTTCGTGAATTAAAAAATGTCAAGAATTTGAAAAATATTCATGATTTTAAAAAAATAATCGTGATCTCATCTTGATTTGCAAATTTGAAAAAATCTAGAAGTTGGAAAAACATACATGAATTTTTAAAAATATTCACAATTACAAACACAATCCATGAATTTGAAACGTGTTCATGATTTGATGTTCAAGATTAAAGATGTTCATGAAGTTTAAACTGTTTGTGAATTTTAAAATCTTAATAAATTTAAAAAAATGTTCACAGCTTTGAATAAATGCTCGCAAATTAAAAAATGCTCACAAATTACCAGGTTTTAGGGCACCTGCACTACCAGGTTTTATGGCAGGTTGAACGTTTTACATTCCAAAAAATCGTAGCAGGTTGTATGTTCTTCAGAAAATATTTACCGGGCGTACTATAAAAACATAGCCTGCGGATCGCTTGGAACATGTTTTTTTTGCAGATTTGAAAAAAATATATGAATTTGAAAAAATGTTCACAAGTTGGAAAAATGTACATGCATTTTAAAAAACGTTCACAATTACAAAACAGATCCATGAATTTGAAACATGTTCATGATTTGATGTTCAAGATTAAAGATGTCCACAATTTTTTTAATGTTGATGAATTTTAATAATATTTCGCAATTTTAAAAAAATGTTCACAAATTTGACTAATGCTCACAATTAAAAAATGTTCACAATTTTTTTAAAAAATTGTGAGTACAAAAATGTTCATGAATTTTAAAATTGTTCATGAATCTTAAAAACATTCACGAGTTTGAAAAAAAAATTCACAAACACAATTTTGATTTTTTAAAAAGGTTTGCAAATTTTAAAGTTGTTTACAATTCAAAAAGTACTCATGAATTTGAAAAGATGTTCAAATATTTAAAAAATAAAAATAAAAAAGAAGGAAAAGAAAGAAAAGAAAGAAAGAAAATAAAAAATAGAAAACCCGTAGAAAAAAAAGAGGAAAGAAAGAAAGAAACTTGTGGAACTTCCCCAAAACTATGCAGATGGTTCAAAAAGCTTCACAAAACCGGAGTGGTCGGCTGAAACCTTCTGACGACCATTCGTTACGTCGCTAATGCATCGGCCAGGAGTAGTGACGTAGTTTGGCCGCTATTTTATCACTTCCAAAGAGCGGTGCATAGGATTTGCACTCGTTGCACGTTCTTCTGTATTTCTAGCTGCCCTCTCATGGTCACAATTGGACAGGGCCCATAGATCTCCCTCCTTGAAATTTGGCTTGACTCATAGAGCCATTGGCTCATCTAGTGCAATTTAATAGGTTGTGCGTGTGTGCACTACCTGATGATTGCCTGGTGGACCACATTAGCAATCGTCTAACCATATTGCAAAAGATTTCATTTCCACCATGATCGACACACTTGAGCACCATGATCAAGTCTTGTGTTTTATTACTCTTTGGGTCATATGGTATGCTAGACGCAAGGCCATCCATGAGAATGTTACCAATGGTCGCTCTTTGTTCACTCTTTTTCTTGGAGTTTTATAGGGGAACTGGATTGTGACAAGATAGACAAAAAGAAGAGTTTACTGACTAAAGCTCATGATGATGGGATTAACAAGATCGTTGTAACAGCCTCAAATTAGTAGTAGTAATTAGTAACTGATTCTGCATCATAATCATCTCATAAGCATCACTTGTTTAATGTGACGCCCGAATAATTAAGCTACAGTGATCCCACACTAATGATGCCACGTCACCTCGTTTATAGTTGCTAATCTCGAGTTAGTTCGAAACCGATTCAAATTCAAAATCAAAATCAAGCAAACAATAAAAGATTTTCAAATATTAAAACTAAAATGTTCAATAAATAGTAGATAAATCAGAGGCTATGATAAAATTGTATACAACATTATTGAAATTTGATAAGTGACTTAAACAACCTCAAACAGTGGCTGAAAACATTATTTACTAACCTTTTTATTAATAAAAAAATAAATATGAAATGATAATTACCCCAAACTAGTTTTTGGTGGTAGGATATATTGTGATGTGAATTGTGGGCCAACTCTCATATTTTACAAAACTCATATGGTGCCCAAACAATTAGCCAAAACAGAAAAGAAAATAAATAAAAGAAAAGAAAATACATAAAAAAAAAGAAACCCCCCAGGCTAACTGGGCCTCGGCCCAGCCAGTGGCCTGCCAGGCCGGCCCACTCCCTCCCCTGGCCTATAACCCCGTGGGGGCACCGAACCCTAGCACGATCCCCACTCCCCCCCCCCCGCCGCTCTCCCCTTCCCCGATCGGATCGGGGCAAACCCCCCCACTCCCCTCGCTCCTCGCACTCCCCCGCTGCCCACTTTGCCGACGGCGCTCCCCGACGCCTCTCGTCGTCTCAGGCGCCGCCCCGCCATCGTCGCCTTGACCCCGTCGCGCGCCTCCCCGTCCTCGCCCCCTTCCCGATCCAGAAATGGATCAGGGCTCGACCTCAACGCCGTCCGATGCCGCCTGCCGGAGCCACCTCGCCGGAGCCTCTCCGCCTCGATCCCCGTCGCCCCGCCGCCGTTCACCATCGCCACCGCCGCCCAGCTCCCTCCTCCTCAACCCTCCATCCCAGCGCCCCCCCACGCTCGGCTGGTTCTGGATCAGGGAGGGGCCCGATCCCGCGTCGCCCCGCACCCCCGATTCCGTCGCCCGTTGCCGCGACGGCCTCGCGTCCTCGTCCTCCTCCCCGAGCTCCGCAGGACATCGTGCTCGTCGCACCGACGCCAACCGCCGCCGCCTGGAACCGTCGTCCTCATCCCCACCTCGCCGGACGGCCTCGACCTCCCCCGGCTTCACCGAGCCCTCCACGAGCTCCGCTGTGAGCCTCTCCGACGACCCCCACCTCCTCCCTCAATCAGGTTGTCGTCACCGCCGCGCCGCGTTTTCCCCTGCTGCTGCTCCCCTGACACCACAGCGCTCACCTGCTGCCGCGCCGTCCCGCCTCCGCCCTGCCGCCCTGTTCCGGCCGGCGCCATCGCGGCCCTTGGCCGCCGGAGCCCGTACCCGGCTCCCCCCCCATCGCCCGGGCAGGCTACGGCCTCGGGCATGGGCACCACACCCGCTGCCCGCTAGCGCCGGCGTCCGCTAAGGCCCCCTGACCCAATGACATGTGGGGCCTAGCCCCTGGAACGTTTATATATAAAAAATAATAATTTATAAACAATAATAATTACATTAATTAATTAATTAAGGAATTAATTAAGTTAATTAATCATAATCAGATTAACCTAATTAACTAATTAGTTTAATTAAACAGTACTTAGATTAGTTAAACACTAATTAGGCTGAACAATCAATGACATGCGGGACCCACACATAGTTGACCGAGTCAACTGCTTAGTTGACTGCTGATGTCATCATGATGTCATGCTGACGTCATCTTTTACTATTCTGGATAATGTTGAATTATATAATTAATTCCAAGAATTAATAAAACTTTAGAAAATCATTTTAAAATAAACCGTAACTCGGATCGAAAAACTTTGTACATGAAAGTTGCTCAGAACGACGAGGCAAATCCGGATACGTAGCCCGTTCGTCCGCCACACATCCCTAACATACCGAACTCGCAACTTTCCCCCTCCGGCTCCTCTGCCCAAAAACGCGAAACACCGGGGATACTTTCCCGGATGTTTCCCCCCTTCACCGGTACCACCTATCCCTACGTTAGGTCACCTCTAGCACAACGTATTGCCGCTTCTTGCTTTTTGTTACATTTGATTGCTCTGTTATTTATTGTGTTCCCCTTCCGTTACTTCTTTCCGGTAGACCCTGAGACCGATGCCGGTACCCCTGTGATCGACTACATCGACGACCCCTCCTTGTCTGAGCAACCAGGCAAGCCCCCCCTTTGATCACCAGATATCGCCTACTCTTCTCTATACTGCTTGCATTAGAGTAGTGTAGCATGTTACTGCTTCCCGTTAATCCTATACTGATGCATAGCCTGTCCTTGCTACTACTGTTGTTACCTTACCTGCAATCCTAATGCTTAGTATAGGATGCTAGTTTTTCATCAGTGACCCTACATCCTTGTCCGTCTGCCATGCTATACTATCGGGCCGTGATCACTCGGGAGTTGATCACGGGTATATACTATATACTTTATACATGATACATGTGGTGACTAAAGACGGGTCGGTTTGAGGAGCACCCGCGAGTGGATCTTTGAGGCGGAGCGACAGGGCAGGTTCCGACCACCTAGGAGAGAGGTGGGCCTGGCCCTGGTCGACGTTCGCGGATACTTAACACGCTTAACGAGATCTGGGTATTTGATCTGAGTTTGGCCATTTGGCCTATACGCACTAACCATCTACGCGGGAGTAGTTATGGGTATCCCGGCGTCGTGGTATCAGCCGAAGCCTTCGTGACGTCAGCGACTGAGTGGCGCGCGCCGGATTGGAACGTAAGCCTGCTCTTGTATTAAGGGGGCTAGTTCTGCTTCCGGCCGCGTACGCAACGTGCAGGTGTGCTAAGGGCGATGGGCCCAGACCCCTGTGCGCTTAGGTTTAGACCGGCGTGCTGACCTCTCTGTTGGTCTAGGTGGGGCTGCGACGTGTTGATCTTCCGAGGCCGGGCATGACCCAGGAAAGTGTGTCCGGCCAAATGGGATCGAGCGTGTTGGGGTATGTGGTGCACCCCTGCAGGGAAGTTAATCTATTCGAATAGCCGTGATCTTCGGTAACAGGACGACTTGGAGTTGTACCTTGACCTTATGACAACTAGAACCGGATACTTAATAAAACACACCCTTCCAAGTGCCAGATACAACCGGTGGTCGCTCTCTCACAGGGCGACGAGGGGAGGATCATCGGTTAGGGTTATGCTATGCGATGCTACTTGGAGGTCTTCAGTCTACTCCCTTCTACATGCTGCAAGACGGAGGCTGCCAGAAGCGTAGTCTTCGAAAGGACTAGCTATCCCCCTCTTATTCCGGCTTTCTGCAGTTCAGTCTACATATGATAGCCTTATTCCATGTGATACCAATGCATACATATGTAGTGTAGCTCCTTGCTTGCGAGTACTTTGGATGAGTACTCACGGTTGCTTTCTCCCTCCTTTCCCCCTTTCCTTCTTCCTGGTTGTCGCAACCAGATGTTGGAGCCCAGGAGCCAGACGCCACCGTCGACGACGACCCCTACTGCACCGGAGGTGCCTACTACTACGTGATGCCCGCTGACGATGACCAGGAGTAGTGAGGAGGATCCCAGGCAGGAGGCCTGCGCCTCTTTCGATCTGTATCCCAGTTTGTGCTAGCCTTCTTAAGGCGAACTTGTTTAACTTATGTCTGTACTCAGATATTGTTGCTTCCGCTGACTCGTCTATGATCGAGCTCTTGTATTCAAGCCTTCGAGGCCCCTGGCTTGTAATATGATGCTTGTATGACTTATTTTATTTGTAGAGTTGTGTTGTGATATCTTCCCGTGGGTCCCTGATCTTGATCGTACACGTTTGCGTGTATGATTAGTGTACGATTAAATCGGGGGCGTCACATTTAACCATGAAATTGAGGATAATACCAACCCTCATCTTTTTAAAGGGATAAAACCCTAAAGCTTACACCATGTAACCAAAATACCCTGCTCAACACTAAGGATTTGACAATGTGTCTATATGGACCTACACCAATTTCCCATGGGTTGGGATGCTTTAAATCTTCAAGAACCGTAATTAAAATTCAAAGTTTAATAAACACTAAACAATGAGTGATTTCTTGTGGTGAGTTACTTGTGTCATGTAAACTGATTTTCGTCGCCAAAATGGGCTCATGGCGGTTCCTCACCGATTTGCATAAATGAAATAGTGATGGTAGCAATATTTAAGTCACGTAAGATTGTGTCTTCGGTGACGGTTCCTGTTTCGTCAATGAATTATATTTTCAGTGGCGACCAGGATTGTCACAGTTTTATCAGCCATTTTCACCAAATAGCATTTGTAGTGATGGAAAACCATCACTAACATTCAACGCGTCAGGTTTGGTAGGTCAACGATTCTAACATATGGGTCAATGTTGTGTTAATGTGTAACGCCCCGGGACCGATACTATACTCTTGGGAAACATAGTAGAAAAAAATGTCGCCCTACGATCAACCAAGAAATCTATGAAGATGCATAACAGTTAAGATTGGATTTTTACCAACTCCGACTTGCAACAGAAGAAGAGTCGGTGTAGATTGTACTTGAAGTGCCTCGAATCGTTCACAAACGATCCCTCGAACGAAAGACCAAAAGCATAGCCTCTCCATAGTTTACAAGCGTACAGACTTCACAATCCGGCAGCGCTTGACCGTACATAGCTAATCGTCGTTGGAGAATTAAAGGGAGAAGAAGAGAACCGCACAGGGCTTCTCTATTATGAGGATTAGAGAGAACTAGAACTAGATCCAGTCTAGATCAAACTAGATGAGAACTAGATCAAGAGAGAACTAGAGGAGGCTCCAAAACTTATATAGTAGGGGCTGCCCCTGCTAGTCTATTCATATGTTTGGTCCTGGGGTCGCAACTTGGGGAGGGAGCCTCCCCAAAGTCGGGTTGGATCGCAATGAAGAGTCCTCCTCGGATTCCAGCACGAAACGCCAAGGTTCCTAGCGTTCCCGAAAATGCCACGGACATCGGCGTTTGGCCTAGGACCAGACACCAGGGACCTTGGCTTCTGGCCCCTGTCTTCCACAAAATCCCTTTTGCACTAACTTCAACCCTC
Organism: Triticum urartu; assembly: GCF_056163025.1. Lineage (NCBI taxonomy): Eukaryota > Viridiplantae > Streptophyta > Magnoliopsida > Poales > Poaceae > Triticum > Triticum urartu. The sequence goes on from NC_141876.1 coordinate 154,802,410, forward strand.
ATGGCCTTACCCTTTGGCCAAGACAAAAGTGTCCTCACACCAGAACATTTCTGAAAACATCTGAAACTCTTTAGGAACTCTCTTGAAACTATTTCATGTATTCCTGAAACTATTTCAAGAATATGTTCTCATAACTCTTGCTCCACTAACACTCAATAGGTTGTGATTCCCTTAAGCTTGTGACCCTTTAGGTTCGGTAAAACATAGACATGAACAAAAAACCCTTTCGTTCAATGACCGATAGCGGAACCGTGGACGTCCATATCAATCCCTATGAGTACACGGATGAAAATCGAGCTGGAGAAACAGACACCCACTAGCCACCTGTGTGCGAAGCACGTCGGTAGAACCAGTCTCGCGTAAGCGCGTAATGTCGGTCTGGGCCGCTTCATCCAACAATGCCACTGAATCAAGAATCAACAAGTGACGGCAAGAAATATGTATATACCCACGCCCACAACTCCTTTGTGTTCTACTCGTGCATATAACATCTCCGCAGTAACCTGGCTCGGATGCCACTGTTGGGGAACGTAGTAATTTAAAAAAAATCCTACGCACACGGAAGATCATGGTGATGCATAGCAACGAGAGGGGAGAGTATTATCCACGTACCCTCATAGACTGTAAGCAGAAGCGTTATGAGAACGCTGTTGATGTAGTCATACGTCTTCACGATCCGACCGATCCAAGTAACGAACGCACGACACCTCCGAGTTCAGCACACATTCAGCTCGATGACGTCCTACGGACTCCGATCTAGCAGAGCTTCGCGGGAGAGTTCTGTCAGCACGACGGCGTGATGACGGTGATGATGTTGCTACCGATGCAGGGCTTCGCCTAAGCACTACTATGATATGATCGAGGTGGATTATGGTGGAGGGGGGGCACCGCACACGGCTTGGAACAATCAACTTGTGTGTCTTTGGGTGCCCCCCGCCCCCGTATATAAAGGATCAAGGGGGAGGCCGGCCGGCCTTGGTGCGCCCCAAGGAGAGGAGGAATGATTCATCCTTTCCTAGTCCTACTAGGAAGGGGGAAGGGGGAAGGAAAGAGAGGGAGATGGAGAGGGAAAGAGGGGCTGCGCCCCCTCCCCTAGTCCAATTCGGAATCCTCATGGGAGGGGGCGCGCCACCTCCTGGGCTGCTGCCCTCTCTCTCCCCTCAGGCCCACTAAGGCCTAGTACTTCCCTGGGGGGGGGGGTCCGGTAACCCCTCCGGCACTCCGGTTTTCTCCGAAACCATCCGAAACACTTTCGGTGTTCGAATATAGCTGTCCAATATATCAATCTTTATGTCTCGACCATTTTGAGACTCCTCGTCATGTCCATGATCACATCCGGGACTCCGACTACCTTCGGTACATCAAAACACATAAAATCATAATATCGATCGTCACTGAACTTTAAGCGTGCGGACCCTACGGGTTCGAGAACTGTGTAGACATGACCGAGATTCGTCTCCGGTCAATAACCAATAGCGGAACCTAGATGCTCATATTGGTTCCTACATATTCTATGAAGATCTTTATTGGTCAAACCGCATAACAACATACGTTGTTCCTTTTGTCATCGGTATGTTACTTGCCCGAGATTCAATCGTGTGTATCCTCATACCTAGTTCAATCTCGTTATCGACAAGTCTCTTTACTCATACCGTAATACATCATCCCGCAACTAACTCATTAGTCACAATGCTTGCAAGGCTTATAGTGATGTGCATTACCGAGAGGGCCCAGAGATACCTCTCCGACAATCGGAGTGACAAATCCTAATCTCGATCTATGCCAACTCAACAAGCACCATCGGAGACACCTGTAGAGCACCTTTATAATCACCCAGTTACGTTGTGACATTTGGTAGCACACAAAGTGGTCCTCCGGTACTCGGGAGTTGCATAATCTCATAGTCATAGGAACATGTATAAGTCATGAAGAAAGCAATAGCAACAAACTAAACGATCATTGTGCTAAGCTAACAGATGGGTCAAGTCAATCACATCATTCTCTAATGATGTGATCCCGTTAATCAAATGACAACTCATGTCCATGGTTAGGAAACATAACCATCATTGATTCAACGAGCTAGTCAAGTAGAGGCAAACTAGTGACACTCTGTTTGTCTATGTATTCACACATGTACTAAGTTTCCGGTTAATACAATTCTAGCATGAATAATAAACATTTATCATGATATAAGGAAATATAAATAACAACATTATTATTGCCTCTAGGGCATATTTCCTTCAGTCTCCCACTTGCACCAGAGTCAATAATCTGGATTACACAGTAATGATTCTAACACCCATGGAGTCTTGGTGTTGATCATGTTTTGCTCGTGAGAGAGGCTTAGTCAACGGGTCTGCAACATTTAGGTCCGTATGTATCTTGCAAATCTCTATGTCTCCCTCCTTGACTTGATCGCAGATGGAATTGAAGCGTCTCTTGATGTGCTTGGTCCTTTTGTGAAATCTGGTTTCCTTTGCCAAGGCAATTGCACCAGTATTGTCACCAAAGATTTTCATTGGACCCGATGCACTAGGTATGACACCTTGATCGGATATGAACTCCTTCATCCAGACTCCTTCATTTGCTGCTTCCGAAGCAGCTATGTACTCCGCTTCACACGTAGAATCTGCCACGACGCTTTGCTTAGAAATGCACCAACTAACAGCTCCACCGTTCAATAAAAACACATATTCGGTTTGTGACTTAGAGTCATCGGGATCAGTGTCAAAGCTTGCATCGACGTAACCATTTACGACGAGCTCTTTGTCACCTCCATAAACGAGAAACATATCCTTAGTCCTTTTCAGGTATTTTAGGATGTTCTTGACCGTTGTCCAGTGATCCGCTCCTGGATTACTTTGGTACCTCCCTGCTAAACTAATAGCAAGGCACACATCAGGTCTGGTACACAGCATTGCATACATGATAGAGCCTATGGCTGAAGCATAGGGAACATCTTTCATTTTCTCTCTATCTTCTGAAGTGGTCAGGCATTGAGTCTGACTCAATTTCACACCTTGTAACACATGCAAGAGCCCTTTCTTTGCTTGATCCATTTTGAACTTCTTCAAAACTTTATCAAGGTATGTGCTTTGTGAAAATCCAATTAAGCGTATTGATCTATATCTATAGATCTTGATGCCTAATATATAAGCAGCTTCATCGAGGTCTTTCATTGAAAAACTCTTATTTAAGTATCCTTTTATGCTATCCAGAAATTCTATATCATTTCCAATCAGCAATATGTCATCCACATATAATATTAGAAATGCTACAAAGCTCCCACTCACTTTCTTGTAAATACAGGCTTCTCCAAAAGTCTGTATAAACCATATGCTCTGATCACACTATCAAAACATTTATTCCTACTCCGAGATGCTTGCACCAGTCCATAGATGGATCGCTGGAGCTTGCACACTGTGTTAGCACCCTTTGGATCAATAAAACCTTCAGGTTGCATCATATACAACTCTTCTTCCAGAAATCCATTCAGGAATGCAGTCTTTACATCCATTTGCCAAATTTCATAATCATAAAATGCGGCAATTGCTAACATCTTAAGCATCGCTACGGGTGAGAAACTCTCATCGTAGTCAACTCCTTGAACTTGTCAAAAACCTTTCGCAACAAGTCGAGCTTTGTAGACAGTAACATTACCGTCAGCGCCAGTCTTCTTCTTGAAGATCCATTTATTCTCGATGGCTTGCCGATCATCGGGCAAGTCAACCAAAGTCCATACTTTGTTCTCATACATGGAGCCCATCTCAGATTTCATGGCCTTAAGCCATTTTGCGGAATCTGGGCTCATCATCGCTTCTTCATAGTTGGTAGGTTCATCATGGTCAAGTAAAATGACCTCCAGAACAGGATTACTGTACCACTCTGGTGCGGATCTTACTCTGGTTGACCTATGAGGTTCGGTAGTAACTTGATCTGAAGTTACATGATCTTCATCATTAGCTTCCTCACTAATTGGTGTAGGAGTCACTGGAACAGATTTCTGTGATGAACTACTTTCCAATAAGGGAGTAGGTACAGTTACCTCATCAAGTTCTACTTTCCTCGCACTCACTTCTTTCGAGAGAAACTCCTTCTCTAGAAAGGATCCATTCTTAGCAACAAATGTCTTGCCTTCAGATCTGTGATAGAAGGTGTACCCAACAGTCTCTTTTGGGTATCCTATGTGAAGGAAATATTCCCTAGAGGCAATAATAAAGTTATTATTTATTTCCTTATATCATGATAAATGTTTATTATTCATGCTAGAATTGTATTAACCGGAAACATAATACATGTGTGAATACATAAACAAACAGAGTGTCACTAGTATGCCTCTACTTGACTAGCTCGTTGATCAAAGATGGTTATGTTTCCTAACCATAGACATGAGTTGTCATTTGATTAACGGGATCACATCATTAGGAGAATGATGTGATTGACTTGATCCATTCCGTTAGCATAGCACTTGATCGTTTAGTTTGTTGCTATTGCTTTCTTCATGACTTATACATTTTCCTATGACTATGAGATTATGCAACTCCCGTTTACCGGAGGAACACTTTGTGTGCCACCAAACGTCACAACGTAACTGGGTGATTATAAAGGTGCTCTACAGGTGTCTCCGAAGGTACTTGTTGGGTTGGCGTATTTTGAGATTAGGATTTGTCACTCCGATTGTCGGAGAGGTATCTCTGGGCCCTCTCGGTAATGCACATCACTTAAGCCTTGCAAGCATTGCAACTAATGAGTTAGTTGCAGGATGATGTATTACAGAACGAGTAAAGAGACTTGTCGATAACGAGATTGAACTAGGTATTGAGATATCGACGATCGAATCTCGGGCAAGTAACATACCGATGACAAAGGGAACAACGTATGTTGTTATGCGGTCTGACCGATAAAGATCTTCGTAGAATATGTGGGAGCCAATATGAGCATCCAGGTTCCGCTATTGGTTATTGACCGAAGACGTGTCTCGGTCATGTCTACATTGTTCTCGAACCCGTAGGGTCCGCACGCTTAAGGTTTCGATGACAGTTATATTATGAGTTTATGAGTTTTGATGTACCGAAGTTTGTTCGGAGTCCAGGATGTGATCACGGACATGACGAGGAGTCTCGAGATGGTCGAGACATAAAGATTGATATATTGGACGGCTATATTCGGACACCGGAAGTGTTCCGGGTGATTTCGGAGAAGACCAGAGTGCCGGAGGGTTACCGGAACCCCCCAGGAGAAGTAATGGGCCTTATGGGCCCTAGTGGAGAGAGAGGGGCAGCCAGACTGGGCCGCGCGCCCCCTCCCCCTCTGGTCCGAATTGGACTAGGAGAGGGGGGGCGGCGCCCCCCTTTCCTTCTCCCTCTCTCCCTTCCTTTCCCCCTCCTAGTAGGAGTAGGAAAGAGGGGAGTCCTACTCCTACTAGGAGGAGGACTCCTCCTCCTTGGCGCGCCCAAGGGCCGGCCGGCCTCCCCCCTTGCTCCTTTATATACGGGGGCAGGGGGCACCTCTAGACACACAAGTTGATCTTCAAGATCGTTCTCTTAGCCGTGTGCGGTGCCCCCCTCCACCATAGTCCTCGATAATATTGTAGTGGTGCTTAGGCGAAGCCCTGCGACAGTAGAACATCAAGATTGTCACCACGCCGTCGTGCTGACGGAACTCTTCCCCGACACTTTGCTGGATCGGAGTCCGGGGATCATCATCGAGCTGAACGTGTGCTAGAACTCGGAGGTGCCATAGTTTCGGTGCTTGATCGGTCGGGCCATGAAGACGTACGACTACATCAACCGCGTTGTCATAACGCTTCCGCTGTCGGTCTACGAGGGTACGTAGACTACACTCTCCCCTCTCGTTGCTATGCATCATGATGTTCTTGCGTGTGCGTAGGAAAATTTTGAAATTACTACGTTCCCCAACACTATGAAGACACATTTCTCCGATTTGGGTTCGAGCTTATCAGGTTGAAGCTTTTTCACATAAGCATCGCAGCCCCAAACTTTAAGAAACGACAACTTTGGTTTCTTGCCAAACCACAGTTCATAAGGTGTCATCTCAACGGATTTAGATGGTGCCCTATTTAATGTGAATGCAGCCGTCTCTAAAGCATAACCCCAAAACGATAGCGGTAAATTAGTAAGAGACATCATAGATCGCACCATATCTAGTAAAGTACGATTACGACGTTCGGACACACCATCATGCTATGGTGTTCTGGGTGGCGTGATTTGCGAAAATATTCTGCATTGTTTCAAATGAAGACCCAACTCATAACTCAAATATTCTCCTCCATGATCAGATCATTGAAACTTTATTTTCTTGTTACGATGATTTTCCACTTCACTCTGAAATTCTTTGAACGTTTCAAATGTTTCAGACTTATGTTTCATCAAGTAGATATACCCATATCTGCTCAAATCATCTGTGAAGGTGAGAAAATAACGATACCCGCCGCGAGCCTCAACATTCATCGGACCACATACATCAGTATGTATGATTTCCAACAAATCTGTTGCTCGCTTCATAGTTCCGAAAAACGGCGTTTTAGTCATCTTGCCCATGAGGCATGGTTCACAAGTACCAAGTGATTCATAATCAAGTGATTCCAAAAGTCCATCAGAATGGAGTTTCTTCATGCGCTTTACACCAATATGACCTAAACGGCAGTGCCAAGTTGCACTATCATTATCAACTCTGCATCTTTTAGCTTCAATATTATGAATATGTGTATCACTACTATCGAGATTCATCAAAAATAGACCACTCTTCAAGGGTGCATGACCATAAAAGATATTACTCATATAAATGGAACAACCATTATTCTCAGATTTAAATGAATAACCGTCTCGCATCAAACAAGATCCAGATATAATGTTCATGCTCAACGCTGGCACCAAATAACAATTATTTAGGTCTAAAACTAATCCCAAAGGTAGATGTAGAGGTAGCATGCCGACCGCGATCACATCGACTTTGGAACCATTTCCCACACGCATCGTCACCTCGTCCTTAGCCAATCTTCGCTTAATCCATAGCCCCTGTTTCGAGTTGCAAATATTAGCAACAGAACCAGTATCAAATACCCAGGTGCTACTGCGAGCATTAGTAAGGTACACACCAATAACATGTATATCACATATACCTTTGTTTACCTTTCCATCCTTCTTATCCGCCAAATACTTGGGGCAGTTCCGCTTCCAGTGACCAGTCCCTTTGCAGTAGAAGCACTCAGTCTCAGGCTTAGGTACAGACTTGGGCTTCTTCACTTGAGCAGCAACTTGCTAGCCGTTCTTCTTGAAGTTCCCCTTCTTCTCTTTACCCTTTTTCTTGAAACTGGTGGTCTTGTTAACCATCAACACTTAATGCTCCTTCTTGATTTCTACCTCCGCAGCCTTTAGCATTGCGAAGCGCTCGGGAATCGTCTTATCCATCCCTTGCATATTATAGTTCATCATGAAGCTCTTGTATCTTGGTGGTAGTGATTGAAGAACTCTGCCAATGACACTATCAACAGGAAGATTAACTCCCAGTTGAGTCAAGTGGTTGTGGTACCCAGACATTATGAGTATATGTTCACTGACAGAACTATTCTCCTCCATCTTGCAGCTGTAGAACTTATTGGAGACTTCATATCTCTCAATCCGGGCATTTGCTTGAAATATTAACTTCAACTTCTGGAGCATATCATATGCTCCATGACGTTCAAAACATTGTTGAAGTCCCGGTTCTAAGCCATAATGCATGGCACATTGAACTATCGAGTAGTCATCAGCTTTGCTGTGCCAGACGTTCATAACATCTGGCGTTGCTCCTGCAGCGGGTTTGGCACCTAGCGGTGCTTCCAGGACATAATTCTTCTGTGCAGCAATGAGGATAATCCTCAAGTTATGGACCCAATCCGTGTAATTGCTACCATCATCTTTCAACTTTGTTTTCTCAAGGAACGCATTAAAATTCAATGGAACAACAGCACGGGCCATCTATCTACAACAACATAAACATGCAAAATACTATCAGGTACTAAGTTCATGATAAATTAAAGTTCAATTAATCATATTACTTAAGAACTCCCACTTAGACAGACATCCCTCTAATCATCTAAGTGATCACGTGATCCATATCAACTAAACCATGTCTGATCATCATGTGAGATGGAGTAGTTTTCAATGGTGAACATCACTATGTTGATCATATCTACTATGATTCACGCTCGACCTTTCGGTCTCAGTGTTCCGAGGCCATATCTGCATATGCTAGGCTCGTCAAGTTTAACCCGAGTATTCTGCATGTGCAAAACTGGCTTGCACCCGTTGTATGTGAACGTAGAGCTTATCACACCCGATCATCACGTGGTGTCTCGGCACGACGAACTTTCGCAACGGTGCATACTCAGGGAGAACACTTATACCTTAAAATTTAGTGAGAGATCATCTTATAATGCTACCGTCGATCTAAGCAAAATAAGATGCATAAAAGATAAACATCACATGCAATCAATATAAGTGATATGATATGGCCATCATCATCTTGTGCTTGTGATCTCCATCTCCAAAGCACCGTCATGATCACCATCGTCACCGGCTTGACACCTTGATATCCATCGAAGCATCATTGTCATCACACCAACTATTGCCTCCACGACTATCGCTACCGCTTAGTGATAAAGTAAAGTAAATACATGGCGATTGCATTTCATACAATAAAGCGACAACCATATGGTTCCTGCCAGTTGCCGGTAACTGTGTTACAAAACATGATCATCTCATACAACAAAATTTAGCATCATGTCTTGACCATATCACATCACAACATGCCCTGCAAAAAACAAGTTAGACGTCCTCTACTTTGTTGTTGTAAGTTTTACATGGCTATTACAGGCTGAGCAAGAACCATTCTTACCTACGCATCAAAAACCACAACGCGGTATAGTGATTTCTTTTTGATCTTCAGAAAGAACCCTGTTCATTGAATTCGATTCAACTAAAGCTGGAGAAACAGACACCCACTAGCCACCTGTTTGCGAAGCACGTCGGTAGAACCAGTCTCGCGTAAGCGTACGTGTAGTGTCGGTCTGGGCCGATTCATCCAACAATGCCGCTGAATTAAGAATCAACTAGTGACGACAAGCAATATGTATATACCTCTACGCAGTAACCTGGCTCGGATGCCACTATTGGGGAACGTAGTAATTTCAAAAAAATTCCTACGCACACGCAAGATCATGGTGATGCATAGGAATGAGAGGGGAGAGTATCATCCACATACCCTCGTAGACCGTAAGCGGAAGCGTTATGAGAACACGGTTGATGTAGTCGTACGTCTTCACGATCTGACCGATCCAAGTACCGAACGCACGACACCTCCGAGTTCAGCACACGTTCAGCTCGATGACGTCCCACGAACTCCAATCTAGCAGAGCTTCCCGAGAGAGTTCCGTTAGCACAACGGCGTGATGACGGTGATCATGTTGCTACCGACGCAGGGCTTCGCCTAAGCATTGCTATGATATGATCGAGGTGGATTATGGTGGAGGGAGGGCACTGCACACGGCTTGGAACAATCAACTTGTGTGTCTTTGGGTGCCCCCGCCCCCGTATATAAAGGAGAAAGGGGGGCGGCCTTGGTGCGCCCCAAGGAGAGGAGGAATCCTCCTCCTAGTAGGCGTATGATTCATCCTTTCCTAGTCCTACTAGGAAGGGGGAAGGGGGAAAGAAAGAGAGGGAGAGGGAGAGGGAAAGAGGGGCCGCACCCCCTCCCTAGTCCAATTCGGACTCCTCATGGGAGGGGGCACGCCACCTCCTGGGCTGCTGCCCTCTCTCTCCTCTCAGGCCCAATACTTCCCCCCCCCCGGGGGGGGGGGGGGTCCGGTAACCCCTCCGACACTCCGGCTTTCTCCGAAACCATCCGGAACACTTCCGGTGTCCGAATATAGCCGTCTAATATATCAAAATTTATGTCTCGACCATTTCGAGACTCCTCGTCATGTCAGTGAACACATCAGGGACTCCGAACTACCTTCGGTACATCAAAACACATAAACTCATAATATCGATTGTCACCGAACTTTAAGCGTGCGGACCCTACGGGTTCGAGAACTATGTAGACATGACCGAGACTCATCTCCGATCAATAACCAATAGCAGAACCTGGATGCTCATATTGGTTCCTACATATTCTACGATATCGGTCAAACCGCATAGCAACATACATTGTTCCTTTTGTCATCGGTATGTTACTTGCCCCAGATTCGATCGTCGGTATCCTCATACCTAGTTCAATCTCGTTACCGGCAAGTATATTTACTCATTCCTTAATACATCATCCCGCAACTAATTCATTAGTTGCAATGCTTGCAAGGCTTAAGTGATGTGCATTACTGAGAGGGCCCAGAGATACCTCTCCGACAATCGGAGTGACAAATCCTAATCTCGATCTATGCCAACTCAACAAGCACCATCGAAGACACCTGTAGAGCACCTTTATAATCACCCAGTTACATTGTGACATTTGGTAGCACACAAAGTGTTCCTCCGGTACTCGGGAGTTGCATAATCTCATAGTCATAGGAACATGTATAAGTCATGAAGAAAGCAATAGCAACAAACTAAACGATCATCGTGCTAAGCTAACGGATGGGTCAAGTCAATCACATCATTCTCTAATGATGTGATCCCGTTAATCAAATGACAACTCATGTCCATGGTTAGGAAACATAACCATCATTGATTCAATGAGCTAGTCAAGTAGAGGCAAACTAGTGACACTCTGTTTGTCTAGGTATTCACACATGTACTAAGTTTCTGGTTAATACGATTCTAGCATGAATAATAAACATTTATCATGATATAAGGAAATATAAATAACAAATTTATTATTGCCTCTAGGGCATATTTCCTTCAGAGCTAGTCTTAGAGGCGAGACTAGGAATCATATTTTACTGTGTATCATTCCACACGTGCATATGAGTTTTCCAATGAATCACATATTCGGGGATCATATCAATTATAGCATAGAATATAAACTCTTAATTATAAACATGGAAATATAATAATACAATATTATTGCCTCTAGGGCATATTTCCAACATATACAGATCTAACACATGTGCTAGGAATCACATATTATTGTCCCTGGGACGCCCACCAAACACAATATTGATGTCACAACATACACACTATCTGGATGGTAGGGTAGACATCATAACACAATTCTAGAACAAGAACCTCAACAATATATACATCCACTCCAACGAGTCAACTTTAAGAAATGAATACATACAAGGGTCATACAATTGATGTCTGTTAGACTACGTCGCTATTTCCCCAAAGAGGAAGAGATGATGCAGCTGTAACATCCCAAATTGTCAATTTGGAATGTTATACATAGGTCATTCATGCATAACATATTTTACCCCATTTCGTTTTGCGAATCCTCGAAATTCTAAGCAACTCAAGGACCCACGGGGAGAGTTGGAAATTTCGTTATTTTCATATTTGAGTTTTCTCAAATTTTGAAAATAGGATCATTTGGTTTTAATTATTTTTCCTCTTCGAAAATATTTCTAATTAAAATATATGAGAGGAGATAATATGACTTCTCCAAAATAAATTAAACATTAGAGGGAAAATATTAAAATCAAATAAGTAATTTTATTTGGATTTTTGTGGCTATTTTATTTGAATTAGAAATTTTTGCATTTTTCAAAATTGCATTTTAGGACCAAGAAAATGTGCACTTTGTCCTAAATATTCTATATAGACGGTGATTTTTTGGTATTTTTAGATTTTTATTTTATTTTTTAGGATTTTTCCGGCGAAATCTGTTTAAAAAAAAGTTTCCCGCCCGACTGGGCTGAAGCCCAGCCGAGCAGGCCGGCCCGCCTAGCACCGCCGCCTCTCCTCCCGTGCGCGAGACGGACTCGCCGGAGTCCGCCTGCGCCACGCCGCCGCGCCGCCCCTTCCCCAAGTCGGCCTCGCCCCTACCCCCTATAAGTACCCCGCCGCCACCCCTCTCCGCCACCCACCACACCACCACCTGACGCCGCCGCCGCCTGCGCGCCCCGCCCCCGCAAGCCGCCGTCACCCCGCAGGTCGCCGCCGCAAGCCGCCGCCGCCTCCCGTCCCGCGCCGCCGTCGCCCCTCGATGCCGTGCCGCCCCGCCGGAGCCTCATCGGAGGTAGCCGCCGCCACCATTCGTTTTTTTCTTTTTGGTTAACCGTTCGGTTTTTTTAGAAGCCCTAGATTCATTTTTTTAGTTTCGGTTCGTTCGGTTTTTTTCGCGGTTTAGTTATTTAGCGGACGTTCGTCCGTACGTTCGTTTTAACGAACGCTGTTCGTTAGTTAGCTGCAGGCAACGAACTTTCGTTCGTTAGCCTGTTCGTCTCATTTTTTTTCTAGGGTTTTTCCGCGATTATTTTTGATCGTGATTCCCGCCCTAATCTTCGTTTTAGTTTATCTTTTCGCTCATTTATCCAAATCGGGTGAAGCAAGCGCCTAGATCTTTGTCTCGAAGCCCTCTTTCTGTTTAACCAACTTGAACAAGATTTTGGTACTGTAAAATTTGATTTTAGTCCAGATTAGTAATCAGATCTTGTTTCTTTCGTTGTTTGGGTTTCGTTGCTCCGTTTGATTTGATTCTTTTTGCAAATCGAAGTCCTTTAGTTCAACTTTTTGGTTAGATCTTCTTATTTGAGTTTTACTCGTGCTTCTTTGCTTGATTGCTTATGTATGCAATTATTTGTTTGCGATAGAATACCAGGAGTGCGAAGCGTGCTACTACGAGTCTTTAGGATTTGCAGATCGTCAGCAAGGCAAGTAACACATTGATCATACTCTTTCATACTGAGTTTTATGCATTAGTTTCAATCCTCAAACATTGCATGAGTAGGATGTCACATCCCTAGCTTTACCTTGACCTAGACTAGCTAGTCATGTGTGCATCATGTTTAAATTTCAATGAATTTGAATTGGGGACAAGTGAAAGCCTCAGAAATCATTTCTGGAAATGACCAAGATAAAAATTGCTCCAAATAGGTCCAAGAAAATGTTCATGTTTCTCTCTGAAAATATTGGTAAGAGGTAAGATTCAAACCAATATTTTTAGGAGCTCATGAATATTTATTTTGGGCATTTGGAACTAATGCAATAACTATTTGCATTGGATATATATATGTTATATATTTCATATATGTCCAATAATTCTGGGTAAATGTGAGGGGCTCTGGAATAATCCAAATAGTCTCTACAAAATTTATCGGAAGCATATAAAATGATTTAGTGCACAGACTAAATCAAAACAAACAGAACAAAATAGAAAAACAGAAACTAAATTAGAAAGCAGAGGAGAGAGAGATAGGAACCTCACCTGGGCTTACCTTGGGTGCAGGCCCAAGTGGCCAGCCTAGCCCACCTGGCCTTCTGCTAGTCGTCCTCTACCTTAGGACAGAAGGCAGAGGGCGTGTGCCCGCGGCGCGACGCCACGCACCCCCTGCACTGCTCCCCTCTCCCCCTGGACCCCTTCCCCTCCTCTGCTCTCTCCCCACACGGGCCCGAGCGGAGCTCGTCGCCGCCGACGCTGTTTACCGCGGCCACAGCCACCCCCTTGCTCCCCTGACTTGTCCAAGAGCTCCGGGACGTCTTCCTCATCCTCTCCACCAAGCCATGGAACTACCGACGCGCCACAATGTCGCCAGCATCACCGTTTCCATTGCCGGCCACCGTGGATCCTTGCCATCGATTCGAGAGCTATCGGACGTCCCCGAGCCAGCTAACCATCCCTGCAGCTCCGCGGTGAGCCGCTGACCCGATTCCCCCTTGCCCCATCGTCCCTAGCATCCTGTAGTTGCCGTCACCGCGAACCCGAGCTCCGGTCGCCGCCATGGACGATGAGCTTCGTGCTCTCGAGATCCTCCACCTGCGCTAGTTGCCTCCGCGTGTTCCTGGTGATCCCATGAACCCGTAGAGCTCATCGGCCGCACCGACCGTGCCCCGTAACGCCTCAAGCATGGATGCCCGAACTCCGGCGGCCGCCCG